>NC_082651.1:35953009-36116002 GCF_028023285.1 Balaenoptera ricei
TCATCAGCGGGGAAGTCTCCATCACTACAGAGGAATCAAGGGAGAAGTCAGTCCCTGGTAAGTGAGATGCTCCCCCTAAACACCAACACAGCAGTCGTGTACCTTTCAAGGGGTTCAGGGGCAAGATGGGCAAGGCATTTCTACTAACTCTTCTTAAGGATCACGGACAGCGCCCTGTGCTACGAGGTAAGCGGTGACTGTTGTAGTTCTTACTGGTGATCCTTTCCTGTCACTGATTCTCGGCTTTCTTTGTATTTCATAGGACTGTTGTCAGTCCAATACAAAATGAGTCTTATTTTTAAAAACCTGAAATGTTTTACAGAGCCTAGCATTCTCATATAGGGTCCTTTCCATTCTCCCCACTTTCCCGAGAGGCCAAGAACACTTCACACCATGAACTAGGAGAGGGGGTAGAGCCCTTTCTGATGAAATACATCAACAAAGACAGAGTCTTAGCCTGCTTGCTCTCTGGACAGGATCTCGGACCACAAGGTCTTCACTCCTGGTGTAAATGAAGGAAGTGAGGACAGTTCAACTGGCACTCTCATAACAAGAGTTCTGAAACACCTTCCAAAGAGACTATAGCAGTAGATGAGGGAAGGGAGTGCTACAGTGTGGCAGTACCGGGGGAATGATCGGCTACAGCAGTGAAAAGTGTGGTACCGATTGGTGTGCTCTCGGGGTTCTTGTACATGTAGCATAGATGACCTCTACAGTGGCCCTCCCACCTTCCCACCTGCATTAGGTGTTCTTTTTTTTTGTAATTTATGTTTATGTATTTATTTACTGTTTGAACTTATTTATTCTACGTATTTATTTTTTTGGCTGCACTGGGTCTCTCATTGCTGTGCACGGGCTTTCTCTAGTTGGCGGCTAGCGGGGGCTACTCTTGCTTGCGGTGTGCGGGCATCTCATCGCGGTGGCTTCTCTTGTTGCGGAGCATGGGCTGTAGGCACGTGGGCTTCGGTAGTTGAGGCTCACGGGCTCTAGAATGCAGGCTCCGTCGTTGTGGCACATGCGCTTAGTTGCTGCACGGCATGTGGGATCTTCGCAGACCAGGGCTCGAACCCGTGTCCCCTGCATTGGCAGGCGCCACCAGGGAAGCCCTAGGTGTTCTCATATAGAGTCTAAAAACAGAGAGCACTGAGAGAAGGTAGTGGTTATTAAAGGCTCAGGATCTAAATTCTACCTGTCTCTACACCCCTTCCCAGCTGTCGATTTGACCCCATTTTTGAATGCTGACCTCATTGTTCAACTTTTCTCTGCCGTCTGTATACTCACCTTGAAAACTTGTTTCTGTGATGCGTTGAGCAGACACAGGGTGGCAGACTGCAGAGGTGGAAGCTGGTGGTCGGATATTTGTGGGCTGAATCTCCTTCAGTCCCATTCCCATTTCTGGTTGCCCAGAGGCCCTACTTCCTGTGTGTGACGCCGAGCCGTAGGATTGCGGGCAGGAGCCAAGTTCTCCATACAGTAAAGACCCCAGTGTGCCTTGGTTATAGTAATATACCTGGCTTCCTTCCTGGCAGGGAAGTGACAGGCGGCTCTGCCCCTGATTTGTTCGTGGGCCTCCTGATCCAGCAGTTCCCTTGGCTCTGCCCCTGTCGTCAGCTGCCCCTAGGATAACTCTGAGCCCTAGCCACTTCTCTGGTAGATTTCCCTATTCCCCCACTACAGTCACACCTGAATAAGGCGACTCAGACCTTTCAGAGATGTGTCCTGAACCTCTTGTTTTCTGAAATACCTATCTGGTGGTTGTGAGACTTAAGGCCAGCGTCCCCGAGAGACTTTTTCTATTTCTCCTAGTAAACCTAGACTCCTCTTCTGTCACCTTCAACTCTACTCCAATTGTGTTCTTTCAACCCAGACCTCTGACCCTGCTTTTTACTTCTGCCATTTCATCCTCACTCCTGCTTCCTTTCCTAAATCCATACGTCTCTTTTGGCCTTCCTAGCCCTGGGCCAAGTTCCTTCCTCTTTGCTCAGTTTTTACCCCTTTCCTTCATTCTCCCATCCAACTTTCAGTCCTTCCTTTCTCACGCCCCAGTTAGCAGCATCTGAAAATTCGAAAGGTTTGTTACTCGTCTATTAATTGTATTCCATTTACTTATTCAGTTCTATACCTGTCTTACCTGTGTATGGAAGAACAGCTGGTAGCCAAGGTGGCACCAAGAATCCTAGCAGCTCTCACTTGACGTATCCGTAGTAGTCGGCAATTTCCATTTCGTTTTCCCTCTCGGTGAAAAATTGCAGCTTGCCCGAAGAGGTGTATCTGGCAGCATTCTCCCGTTGTTGTTGAGCCCGCCTCTTCATGGCCTCTCGCTCTGGCCTCTGCTCTTGTTCGATGGGCTTTGACATGACTGGCTCAGGCACGTTGGGTTCCCTCCATGGAACTCGTTGCTTGCTGAAGTCTTGGAGTAGAAATTGGGTTTGGAGCTTGGGTGGGGCCTGGCGCTTATTCACAGCAGGGGGAACAGGCTCCCGCTGGAGAGGAGCGCCAGATGAAGTTTTGGAGGGTGCAGGCCTAGGAGCAGCAGACTGAGGGACACGAGGCTGGGTGTGGTTGGTCCAAGCCGGTTGGGTTGGGTTGGTCACAGTTGGCTGAGCTGGTTTGGCGGGGCCTGGCAAAGAGGCAGGAGCTGGCTGGGATGAATTGACTGCAGCAGGTTGAGCTGAGTCAGTAGAACCAGGCTGGGCACGGTAAGCCCCAGCAGGCCGATGTGAGGCCAGAGACTGTGGCCTCCGAGGAGCGGGTCGAGCTTGAGGCTTGTCCCAGGCAGAAAAAGGCAGAGGTATCAACTTGACCTTCCCAGGAGGAGGCCGCTCATACTGGGCTGGAGATGGACACTCTGTTTCAGCACTGCTGTCTGGTTTCTGGGCTTGGACTTGCGTTTTCTCAGGACCCTTCCCCTCACGTGGGGTATGCCGCCATGGCTGGATAGCTGGGGGTGGCTGGGGGTCTTTGGGGTTGCTTGACTTTCCCAAGAGCCGACAGGAAGAGAGCCCAGTTTTCGTCTCATTCTTCTTCCCCAGCGCATGAAGAACCTTCACAGACTCCAGCATGCGCACGCCAAGGGAGGTTCGAGGCTTTTGAAAGCTCTGTTGGAGAAGCTCAGTTTGGTGTTCCTTTCGCTTCGTGTGGGGGATTGCTGGCTTCTCTTCTGCCTTGACTTTGTTCCCTGACTGCTTGTTCTCTTCAGCCTTGTTTCTCCCTCTGGTCCTTTTGGTCTTTTCCTGCCCGTGGCTCTTAGTTTTGCTGATCTTTCTGGATGCAGCTTTCTGAGGTTTGCCTTGAGAGTGCTTGGCCGTGTTCACAGGAGCCCTGTCACTGACTGCAGCGTGGCAGGTAACCACTTCTCCCCCTAACAGGCACTCTGGATTCTTTGGCTGGATTTTGGCCTTGGGAGCGCCACTGATAGGCTCAGAGGCTTTCTGTTTGTTCTTCCTGGGTTGATCAGAGGGAACCTTTATGACACTTGGCTTTTCCTGCACCTGATTCACCTTAATGGCTCTGGTGTCTTTAGCTTTGATCACGTTGGGACCTTGGGATTGATCAAGATCTTTCAAAGGATTAAAGAGCTGGGGAAGGTGAATATCCTCCGCCAGTGTAGTAACGTCTGCAAGACCACTGCTAGGTTCAGTCCCATTTTCAAGTGTCCCTAGGTCCTGACGACTCCGGCTGTTCTCTCCCAGATCAGCATTTTCAGAACCAGGCTGCTCCTCTTGGCTGAGGGGATCGGTGCAGGCCAGCGGCTGGTGAATATCAGGGATTCCTAAAGGGAGTAGTGGAGGATCTTGGTTCTCTGTTGGGATCTGGTAGGCATCCAGAGGCTTTGAAAGCTTGGTTTTGATATCATCCACGTGCTTACTCTCTATTTGTCCCTGGCTTGGAGCTGGAGGCAGGGCCAGGAGACGCCTGGCACTCTGGACTGGAGCTGTCACTGAAATGTCCCCAAGTTCAGATGGTGGGTTACTCTCAAGTATGTGGCTGTTTCTGCTACTGCAGGACTTGGGGAGTTCTTGACTTTGTGTCACACAAAACGTCTGGCTTGGAGGTTGCAATCCCAGGGAATTTTTCATCACCAGGGGGGAGGTCTCCATCCCTACAAAGGGATCAAGGGAGAAGTCAGTCCCTGGTAAGTGAGATGCTCCCCCTAAACACCAACACAGCAGTCGTGTACCTTTCAAGGGGTTCAGGGGCAAGATGGGCAAGGCATTTCTACTAACTCTTCTTAAGGATCATGGACAGTGCCCTATGCTACGAGGTAAGCGGTGACTGTTGTAATTCTTACTGGTGAGCCTTTCCTGTCGCTGATTCTCGGCTCGCTTTGTATGTCATAGGACTGTTATAAGTCCAATACAAAATGAGTCTTATTTTTAAAAACCTGAAATGTTTTACAGAGCCTAGCATTCTCATATAGGGTCCTTTCCATTCTCCCCACTTTCCCGAGAGGCCAAGAACACGTCACACCATGAACTAGGAGAGGGGGTAGAGCCCTTGCTGATGAAATACATCAACAAAGACAGAGTCTTAGCCTGCTTGCTCTCTGGACAGGATCTCGGACCACAAGGTCTTCAATCCTGGTATAAATGAAGGAAGTGAGGACAGTTCAACTGGCACTCTCATAACAAGAGTTCTGAAACACCTTCCAAAGAGACTATAGCAGTAGATGAGGGAAGGGAGTGCTACAGTGTGGCAGTACAGGGGGAACGATCGGCTACAGCAGTGAAAAGTGTGGTACCGATTGGTGTGCTCTCGGGGTTCTTGTACATGTAGCATAGATGACCTCTACAGTGGCCCTCCCACCTTCCCACCTGCATTAGGTGTTCTTTTTTTTGTAATTTATGTTTATGTATTTATTTACTGTTTGAACTTATTTAGTCTACGTATTTATTTTTTTGGCTGCACTGGGTCTCTCATTGCTGTGCACGGGCTTTCTCTGGTTGGCGGCTAGCGGGGGCTACTCTTGGTTGCGGTGTGCGGGCTTCTCATCGCGGTGGCTTCTCTTGTTGCGGAGCATGGGCTGTAGGCGCGTGGGCTTCGGTAGTTGAGGCTCACGGGCTCTAGAATGCAGGCTCCGTCGTTGTGGCACATGCGCTTAGTTGCTGCACGGCATGTGGGATCTTCGCAGACCAGGGCTCGAACCCGTGTCCCCCGCACTGCATTGGCAGGCGGATTCTTAACCACGGCGCCACCAGGGAAGCCCTAGGTGTTCTCATATAGAGTCTAAAAACAGAGGGCACTGAGCGAAGGTAGTGGTTATTAAAGGCTCAGGATCTAAATTCTACCTGCCTCTACACCCCTTCCCAGCTGTCGATTTGACCCCATTTTTGAATGCCGACCTCATTCTTCAACTTTCTCTGGCGTTTGTTATACTCACCTTGAAAACTTGTTTCCGTGATGCGTTGAGCAGACACAGGGTGGCAGACTGCAGAGGTGGAAGCTGGTGGTCGGATATTTGTGGGCTGAATCTCCTTCAGTCCCATTCCCATTTCTGGTTGCCCAGAGGCCCGACTTCCTGTGTATGACGCCGAGCCGTAGGATTGCGGGCAGGAGCCAAGTTCTCCATACAGTAAAGACCCCAGTGTGCCTTGGTTATAGTAATATACCTGGCTTCCTTCCTGGCAGGGAAGTGGCAGGCGGCTCTGCCCCTGATTTGGAATCTGAGATGGTGTTCCCTGAG
Organism: Balaenoptera ricei; assembly: GCF_028023285.1. Lineage (NCBI taxonomy): Eukaryota > Metazoa > Chordata > Mammalia > Artiodactyla > Balaenopteridae > Balaenoptera > Balaenoptera ricei. The sequence goes on from NC_082651.1 coordinate 35,958,693, forward strand.
CAAGGCTGGCAGAAAGCGATGGATGTAGAGGGACCATGTTCTTGGCGTCTGAAGTTTTATCATACTGGGCTGCCAGAAACATGGAGGAGGCAGCTGTGTGGCGGTCAGTGAGTGCCAGAGTAAAGTCTCCGAGTGAAGAAGAATTCTTTTCAGTGCTTGCTGTGATGTCCCACTCAAGAACACCTGGATAGGAAGCAGCTGAAGTGGAGATCTGGCTGTGGTCAGTAACTCCAGATAACATAGTCGTGCTAGAATGTTGGTAAAGGTAGGCACTACCCATGAGTGTCTGGAAAGGGGTACCAGTAGCCGATGCCGAACTGACGGCAGGGGCAGAGACTCTGGAGAAGTTGCAGACACTTCGTGTTAGGGAAGTTGCATTGCTCACCACAGGAGGAGAATGCTGCAGAGAATTTAGAGTTCCAAGTAGAGATGGATGTTGGAAATTTTCTGTAAGAACAAGAGGGTCATGACAAACTCAGGGAGGTTGAGAAATTCTCACTACGTTTGAGGAACGGCATCATCTGAAGGTTCTTGCTATCAGGACACCTCTACTATCACTACTTCCTGAGAAACCCAAAATCAGACAGTTAATGATGGCTGTAAGGACTGAGCAGTTTTCCACTCTTCTCTATTAACTGCCTGTGCTCCCAATCTTGGGCACAGACGGGCAGAAGAGCCAAGTGGTGTGGTTCAGAGATTGTTCTCTAGGCTGGAAGCAACCTTCTCCCCTGCCCTGTCTTTCCCTTCAGCCTGCACTCGTATTGACTTCTATGCTATTTCCTAGACTGGAAGCATTTTAGAACTAGGAGGCCCTTAGAGAACTTCGATGTTCTCAGTCTCATTTCGTGAGTAAGGAAACTGAGGCTCAGAGAGGTCGGGTTGACTTGTTCAAGTTCTCTCATTATGTTAGTATCATTACCAGGTTTCAGAACCTAAGTATCCTGACTTCCTTGCCAGGACTCCACTCTGAGCATGATACTGCCAGAAAGCAGGAGAAACAGAACTTATAATATAGGCATTTTTTTTGTCCATTAGAAAACAGTACGGCTATTACCATTGTCGTCTTCAGTGTCTCCCTTTGCTTGTGCAGTTCCCACGCTATTACCTAGAGGTGACGTACAGCTCAGTCCAACTGGTGAATTGAAAGAGTCATTTTTGCCCTCTTCAAGCCTGGTTTCTCATCCTACCTCAAAATGATTACCCGAAAGTGGATTTCTTAAGTGCTTTTGGAAAGGGAAAAGTTATCTGATTCCTTCAGATTACTCATCTATAAAGTGGTTATAACACCACCACCAATAATAATAGCAGTAATAATTAATAGATGAATAAGCTGATCTATTGCGTATGGTTTATATGGAGGAAGATACAATAAGTTCTAGAAAGACAAAGAAAAATCATGACAAGCATATTACGTTAACGAAAAAGAAATCCATAGATATTAATGAAAACGGGGGTATGTGGCAAGTATCGAAGCCTAATGAACTTACTAACAAATGGCATTCTGTACTATCCATGCAATATTATGAAAGTGAATTTTGCCCACTCTATTTTAGTGAATACTATTAACCAGAAAACACGATGGAGGTGATAGAGGTGAATGAATTCCTAGCCAATGCATACAGACAGAGAAGGTATGTCAGTAAAAAATGCATAACAAGCAACAGAATGCAATAAATGTGCATGTATAGGTAGCCACAACACATATAGACAAGTATTTCAATGAAAACCGGTACGAAGCAGACAGCAAAATAATAAGTGTAAAAGAGTTTCATTATTGTGCTCCTTCATATTTTTACCCAGCAAGTAAGAGGTATTAAGCCTAGGAGAAATATATATTTCAATGAATATAGCTTATATAATAAGCAGAAAGGAAGCTTAAAATGTATCAGGAAGGTTTTTGGATTTATCCTAGAACTTAGATTAGAATCATCTTCAGCATCCAAGAAGATGGCATCCCAAAACCTCAAAAAACCATCATGCCTAGAATCCAATTAAAAAAGATTTTCAAATGTAAGAAAATCCACAGGACTCCACAATATGGTTTTCGATAAACGTGGATGTTTGTTTGTTTTGTTTCTTTGGCCGCGCCGCGTGGCCCTGGCCGTGAAAGCACCGAGTCCTAAGCACTGGACCGCCAGGGAATTCCCTAAGTGGGGGGGAATTAGAGATGTGGGGCTTGACTTTTTCTTCTTCTTCTTCTTCTTCTTCTTCTTCGGTAGCTAAGATCTACAAGCGAACGATGGCTGTTGATCAATGTGCTCTCTGTGTTAGGAAGGAAATAACTGTAAAAATGAAAAGCAGCCTTGCCTTAGAACCTACATATCACACAAAGGAAAATAGTCCTTCTGATTCAATTTAGAAGATATCACTTAAAATGTTGAATTGGCGAAATGTCTACCTAGTTTAAAAATTAGAAAGAATAAAACACTGAAAAGCAGCCCCCTAGATAACCACTGTGGTTGCTTGTTTATAGGAGGCATCATTTCTAAAACGTGTTTCTAAAATGTTTATATTCAAAACTGTCAAGTGGCCAACTGTATTCAGAGAGGCAATAAAAGAAAGAAAACGGAGTATGACTTTTCTGATAAGCTGCCTTTCCTGGTGATCCCCTGTTCTGGCCTTACTTTCCTTCTTCGTCTGTTAATGTAAGGGTTTGCTACCATCAACTTGGTTTTGCCCTGCTCTGAGCAGGTTTCCCTCTGTGCTGTTTCTGCTTTAATTGAAAATCTTTGGTTCCCATCAGCATTCCATTGCAAACTCCGTTTTTCTTGAGAGCTCCTCTATGCTTTCCCTCTTCATTCTTACATTTTCTCCCATCTCTTGGTGCCTGTTGGCCTGTGCTAATGAAAACCATCCTAAACTTCCTTACGCTCGACTCTGTGCCTCCCTGTAGAGCCCAGTACTCTCCATCCTCTCTCCCTATTCTCTCTTTTCAACTAGTCGAAATCCTAGTGGAGGGAGACCATTAGAGATGAAACATCTTGGTATATATTGCTAGTTTTCTATGTCCCCTGGCTTTTCTATGTTTCTGTTGAAACACTCTTGAGAAGTGTCTGATTTCGTTTTCTACATGGGTACCCTTTAAGGCTCAGTACTGGAAAAGAAGGGGATCAGAGTGATCAACCCAATGTGGTATCCTAACGTAACAGTTAAGGAAAGCAACAGGCTTTGTGAGACAGCCAGTGATTTGTCCAAAGTCACACAGATAGTAAACGTCAAAGTCAAAACTGAAATTAGGTCTCCAGACTTGTAGTTCAATACTTTCCCTCATTATTCCATGCTATTTTGAATCTCCTACTCAATTTAGGGGCAAAAGAAATCGAACGCAAAACTTTCCAAAGTTTCTTTTCTTACCTGACATGGTCAGAGAAGAGGAAGCATCCACTGCAGGTACAAGGGATGAGGAGACAACACTAGAGGATGTCTGAGTGGCTGCAGCTGAACGGCGCACGTGTCCAGTACAGAGGTCACTGGTTACTGGTCCAAACAGCTCCACGGAAACCCCAAGGCTCTACCAAGTGGTAGTAGGTTTGGTAGGAGAGTGATGTCACAAAGCAGGCAGTTGAAAGGTATGAGAGAGCCAATAGGGAGGTCCGATCCCCAACAGGAAGGCGGGCTTGGGTGAAGAGAGTGTAGGAGAGCTAAAACAACACCTGAGTTTCTGAGCTCTGGGGAGGAAATCCTAGAAGACAGATTTACCTCCCCCAGGCTCTTCCATTAGGGAAATCATTGCAACATTTCTTACAGACGTTCATTAATACACTGAACTAAGAGTTACTTACATTCTACAGAGTATTCTATTTTATGTATCATATACTTAGAGCTATATAGATCTTATTTAATTAATAATCCTTAGGAAGGAAAGAGCCATCTAGTTTGAACTATTACAGTTGTTCTGAAATCATATGTGTCTAATGAGTGAACTGATAGCAGCTTTTAAGGAGCCAAAGTAGGGATTAAGAAGCTCTCTTTGTAACTTGGTTCAAGAGTAGGGTGAAGTTTCTTGAGTGTACCTTGTGGAGAATGTTGTGGTCCAAGGCTCTTCTCTTTTAGTTTCTTCTCCTTGACTCCTACCTTCCTTGGGCTGGGCTAGGCTGGGGGCCAGGTTGGACTTGCGACTTAACATTTCTCTTCCGCTTTCTCTTGTTTTTTTTTCTTCCATTATGGGCATTGCTTCGAGGACAAGCCTTGATCTTGCATTGGACGTTACTTCCTGTCAACTTCCAGCAGCAGGAGTCTTCTTTTCAGTGCTTGATGCCTCACGAAATAGACTCTGCCCGTTGGCAGCAAATACCAGAGAGCTAGGAGACAGAGCTGGTTGCAGACCTTTCCTCTTCCAGCCTTTGGTTGCAATTGTTTGGCCCCTAATTTGCTAGCTCTAGTTCCTTGGGCCACACAGGTATCCTGCCATCTCCAGCTCTTGTTATATGTGAGAGACATTCTGAACACTGTCCCTTTTTCTTTGCACAGAAGTATATACAGTGTGGCAGTTACTGTAATCTCCTCCGCCTTGCAAACAGCCACTCTAGAATCTTGGACCTCTAGGACTCTCTGTCTTGCATGCTTGGGTGCAAGGCCAAGCAAAATGAAGAGGAGAATAATTAGAGAAAGAGGAGGACGTTGGTGGAGAATTGGGAGCAGGTAAGGTGAAAGGGCACAGGAGAAAAGAGATGCATGTAGACTTTTTGGTTTCTGTGGGAAACAGGTTGACACACTTGGGCCTCATTTGGTATTAACAGAACAGAGAGTTAAAGATCTAAGTAGCTAGATATAGTGTGCAGCAACTGCCATGAAGTCTGTACACTGAAGAGAACAGTCTCACATCTAGTTTTCATTTTGTTTTATGTCATAGTACCTTATTTATAGCATTCACTGGTGTGTTTGTAGAATACAGATGTTTTCAAATGCTCTGGTTTTGTCTACATGGTTATCTCCTTGTCCTGTTTGTAAGGAATCCAACATTGTAAGACATATTGCATGTTTTTCTCTTGACGATTGTTGACCTTGAAGCGCCATGAACTAACTTGAGCTGTTGGATTCTGTGGAGAAACGTTCAAAAGGGTCTGTGAAAAAGGCACTGTGGTGAGTCGCATTATGCACCCGAGCGTAAGGAGCAGATATCTGCCACCAGCCCAGCTTGGCCTGGATTGCCTCTGTTTTAGTTCCCCTGGTTAGTGCTTTTCTCCCTAACCACTCTTGTGACTGTGATGATGTGAGTACGGGCTGAGTTGCTAATGATCTATGTGTGAGGTAAGCTGGTTTGAGGGAGGAAATCTATGGACCTAGTCATTTTCCTTGGTGGTAAGCTTTCAGGGGTGCAGAGATTGATCTTCCTGGGGCCTTTTCTGGTCCCAGGAAGATATCGCATAGATGGGACCTCCCAAGACACACATTGAATCTTTAGGCCTGTTTTTCCTATTATGAGGTACGAGTTTCTTCACTGATGGGGATGATGCTTATCTGAGAAGAAATTGTGAAAGGTGGTGTAGTGTGGAGGTGTGGCTTCAGCTTTTAAGTTTTCCTCCAGGTTTTTCCCCTAAGCTTCCTACTTCGGACGGCCTACTTACATGATACTAGTAGGTGATGTCCGGCTAACAACTTCCTAAATATACCTGCAAGCCAGATCAGTGTCTCTTTTCTCTGTATTCCCATGGAAATCAAGAGTCCCGCCGAATTTTCCATCGAAACAGTTGATTTGTGTTGTCTCTAGGAATTCTAAAGGGCGTACCGTTGCTTCCTAACCGGTGTCATTTGGGAGATCCGCCTCTGTACGTTCAAATGATTAATTTTGAGACTTTGCTCATGTGTGCAGTAAACCCTTGAATTCCCTAAGACCTTCCTTTCCTCCATCTCCTACCCCATTAAGCCCGCTTCAGTTCATCTCCTGAATTTCTTTGGAATCTGTCAGCCAGCTCTTCCTCAACTTCCTAATACTGAACTTGCCTGTCTGTTGCGATTAGGTCCTAACTAGTGTCCATATGTCTTGTTTCCTTCCCATCCACTCTTCACACAAGAAACCTTCAAAGCAAGTTGGAACGTTGCTCATAAACATCGCTCACAAACATTGTTTTGAGAATAGAAAACACACTGTTGGCCTTTAAGACTCTGCGTGGTCTAGAATCCTCTCTGCTTCTCTAGCCCCATCTTGTGCCACTTTTGCCCTCACTTTCTATGCTTCAGATACACTGAATTAACCTTAGTTCTCACTCATCTGACAGAAGTCAGTTCAGATACTATTTTTCACTGTGATTCCTAGCATTAAGGAATTTGATTATCAGGTTTTGTATGAGGACTATTTCATCAGGGGTACAGAAGTTCTGGCCATCTCTGGTTTTGGATATCCCTTATTTGTTGAGACCTTTGCGTTGTTTGGTTGCCTTTTGTCTGTTTTCCAGATGGGAAAACAGGAACAAGGGAAGTATAGGTTATTACTAGGTGGGGTTGAACAAGTGGAGCAGCAAACTGCAAAGCAGAAAGAAGAGGGACGCACTATAGAGGGATATGACTTCCATTCTCAAGGCGCCTGCATCCTGTGCAGGGAGACAGCCTAACATAAAATGTGCCTAACAACAAATATATTGACTTCTTACTAAAACTCTCCAGTTCATAGAACCGAGGGGTTTGTACCTTCTCCTTTAAAAGTGGTAGTCCTGGGACTTCCCCGGTGGTCCCGTGGTGAAGACTCTGCGCTTCCAATGCAGCAGGCGTGGGTTCAGTCCCTGGTTGGGGAGCTAAGATCCCACATGCTGCGCAGCCAAAGAAATTTTTTTCGAACGTTATACTCCTGTATTATTGGCTTTAGTGGTTTCGATTTTGTTTTACTGTTAAGAAGATTTCAGTTTATTTACCGGGAACAAACAACACATAATGTAAAAATAGTTTCCCAGAAACGATTTCCATCATTCTCTTCTTCCCTTTCTCCCGCAGACTGGTGTTTCACCTTGACAAGTTCTCTGTCATTCCATAGGAAAGCTGTCTGGCTTGGAGGTTGCGATCCCAGGGAATTTTTCATCAGCGGGGAAGTCTCCATCACTACAGAGGAATCAAGGGAGAAGTCAGTCCCTGGTAAGTGAGATGCTCCCCCTAAACACCAACACAGCAGTCGTGTACCTTTCAAGGGGTTCAGGGGCAAGATGGGCAAAGGCATTTCTACTAACTCTTCTTAAGGACCACGGACAGTGCCCTATGCTACGAGGTAAGCGGTGACTGTTGTAGTTCTTACTGGTGATCCTTTCCTGTCACTGATTCTCGGCTTTCTTTGTATTTCATAGGACTGTTGTAAGTCCAATACAAAATGAGTCTTATTTTTAAAAACCTGAAATGTTTTACAGAGCCTAGCATTCTCATATAGGGTCCTTTCCATTCTCCCCACTTTCCCGAGAGGCCAAGAACACGTCACACCATGAACTAGGAGAGGGGGTAGAGCCCTTTCTGATGAAATACATCAACAAAGACAGAGCCTTAGCCTGCTTGCTCTCTGGACAGGATCTCGGACCACAAGGTCTTCAATCCTGGTATAAATGAAGGAAGTGAGGACAGTTCAACTGGCACTCTCATAACAAGAGTTCTGAAATAACCTTCCAAAGAGACTATAGCAGTAGATGAGGGAAGGGAGTGCTACAGTGTGGCAGTACAGGGGGGAACGATCGGCTACAGCAGTGAAAAGTGTGGTACCGATTGGTGTGCTCTCGGGGTTCTTGTACATGTAGCATAGATGACCTCTACAGTGGCCCTCCCACCTTCCCACCTGCATTAGGTGTTCTTTTTTTTTGTAATTTATGTTTATGTATTTATTTACTGTTTGAACTTATTTATTCTACGTCTTTATTTTTTTGGCCGCACTGGGTCTCTCATTGCTGTGCACGGGCTTTCTCTAGTTGGCGGCTAGCGGGGGCTACTCTTGGTTGCGGTGTGCGGGCATCTCATCGCGGTGGCTTCTCTTGTTGCGGAGCATGGGCTGTAGGCACGTGGGCTTCGGTAGTTGAGGCTCACGGGCTCTAGAATGCAGGCTCCGTCGTTGTGGCACATGCGCTTAGTTGCTGCGCGGCATGTGGGATCTTCGCAGACCAGGGCTCGAACCCGTGTCCCCTGCATTGGCAGGCGCCACCAGGGAAGCCCTAGGTGTTCTCATATAGAGTCTAAAAACAGAGAGCACTGAGAGAAGGTAGTGGTTATTAAAGGCTCAGGATCTAAATTCTACCTGTCTCTACACCCCTTCCCAGCTGTCGATTTGACCCCATTTTTGAATGCTGACCTCATTGTTCAACTTTTCTCTGCCGTCTGTATACTCACCTTGAAAACTTGTTTCTGTGATGCGTTGAGCAGACACAGGGTGGCAGACTGCAGAGGTGGAAGCTGGTGGTCGGATATTTGTGGGCTGAATCTCCTTCAGTCCCGTTCCCATTTCTGGTTGCCCAGAGGCCCGACTTCCTGTGTGTGACGCCGAGCCGTAGGATTGCGGGCAGGAGCCAAGTTCTCCATACAGTAAAGACCCCAGTGTGCCTTGGTTATAGTAATATACCTGGCTTCCTTCCTGGCAGGGAAGTGACAGGCGGCTCTGCCCCTGATTTGTTCGTGGGCCTCCTGATCCAGCAGTTCCCTTGGCTCTGCCCCTGTCGTCAGCTGCCCCTAGGATAACTCTGAGCCCTAGCCACTTCTCTGGTAGATTTCCCTATTCCCCCACTACAGTCACACCTGAATAAGGCGACTCAGACCTTTCAGAGATGTGTCCTGAACCTCTTGTTTTCTGAAATACCTATCTGGTGGTTGTGAGACTTAAGGCCAGCGTCCCCGAGAGACTTTTTCTATTTCTCCTAGTAAACCTAGACTCCTCTTCTGTCACCTTCAACTCTACTCCAATTGTGTTCTTTCAACCCAGACCTCTGACCCTGCTTTTTACTTCTGCCATTTCATCCTCACTCCTGCTTCCTTTCCTAAATCCATACGTCTCTTTTGGCCTTCCTAGCCCTGGGCCAAGTTCCTTCCTCTTTGCTCAGTTTTTACCCCTTTCCTTCATTCTCCCATCCAACTTTCAGTCCTTCCTTTCTCACGCCCCAGTTAGCAGCATCTGAAAATTCGAAAGGTTTGTTACTCGTCTATTTAATTGTATTCCATTTACTTATTCAGTTCTATACCTGTCTTACCTGTGTATGGAAGAACAGCTGGTAGCCAAGGTGGCACCAAGAATCCTAGCAGCTCTCACTTGACGTATCCGTAGTAGTCGGCAATTTCCATTTCGTTTTCCCTCTCGGTGAAAAATTGCAGCTTGCCCGAAGAGGTGTATCTGGCAGCATTCTCCCGTTGTTGTTGAGCCCGCCTCTTCATGGCCTCTCGCTCTGGCCTCTGCTCTTGTTCGATGGGCTTTGACATGACTGGCTCAGGCACGTTGGGTTCCCTCCATGGAACTCGTTGCTTGCTGAAGTCTTGGAGTAGAAATTGGGTTTGGAGCTTGGGTGGGGCCTGGCGCTTATTCACAGCAGGGGGAACAGGCTCCCGCTGGAGAGGAGCGCCAGATGAAGTTTTGGAGGGTGCAGGCCTAGGAGCAGCAGACTGAGGGACACGAGGCTGGGTGTGGTTGGTCCAAGCCGGTTGGGTTGGGTTGGTCACAGTTGGCTGAGCTGGTTTGGCGGGGCCTGGCAAAGAGGCAGGAGCTGGCTGGGATGAATTGACTGCAGCAGGTTGAGCTGAGTCAGTAGAACCAGGCTGGGCACGGTAAGCCCCAGCAGGCCGATGTGAGGCCAGAGACTGTGGCCTCCGAGGAGCGGGTCGAGCTTGAGGCTTGTCCCAGGCAGAAAAAGGCAGAGAGAGGTATCAACTTGACCTTCCCAGGAGGAGGCCGCTCATACTGGGCTGGAGATGGACACTCTGTTTCAGCACTGCTGTCTGGTTTCTGGGCTTGGACTTGCGTTTTCTCAGGACCCTTCCCCTCACGTGGGGTATGCCGCCATGGCTGGATAGCTGGGGGTGGCTGGGGGTCTTTGGGGTTGCTTGACTTTCCCAAGAGCCGACAGGAAGAGAGCCCAGTTTTCGTCTCATTCTTCTTCCCCAGCGCATGAAGAACCTTCACAGACTCCAGCATGCGCACGCCAAGGGAGGTTCGAGGCTTTTGAAAGCTCTGTTGGAGAAGCTCAGTTTGGTGTTCCTTTCGCTTCGTGTGGGGGATTGCTGGCTTCTCTTCTGCCTTGACTTTGTTCCCTGACTGCTTGTTCTCTTCAGCCTTGTTTCTCCCTCTGGTCCTTTTGGTCTTTTCCTGCCCGTGGCTCTTAGTTTTGCTGATCTTTCTGGATGCAGCTTTCTGAGGTTTGCCTTGAGAGTGCTTGGCCGTGTTCACAGGAGCCCTGTCACTGACTGCAGCGTGGCAGGTAACCACTTCTCCCCCTAACAGGCACTCTGGATTCTTTGGCTGGATTTTGGCCTTGGGAGCGCCACTGATAGGCTCAGAGGCTTTCTGTTTGTTCTTCCTGGGTTGATCAGAGGGAACCTTTATGACACTTGGCTTTTCCTGCACCTGATTCACCTTAATGGCTCTGGTGTCTTTAGCTTTGATCACGTTGGGACCTTGGGATTGATCAAGATCTTTCAAAGGATTAAAGAGCTGGGGAAGGTGAATATCCTCCGCCAGTGTAGTAACGTCTGCAAGACCACTGCTAGGTTCAGTCCCATTTTCAAGTGTCCCTAGGTCCTGACGACTCTGGCTGTTCTCTCCCAGATCAGCATTTTCAGAACCAGGCTGCTCCTCTTGGCTGAGGGGATCGGTGCAGGCCAGCGGCTGGTGAATATCAGGGATTCCTAAAGGGAGTAGTGGAGGATCTTGGTTCTCTGTTGGGATCTGGTAGGCATCCAGAGGCTTTGAAAGCTTGGTTTTGATATCATCCACGTGCTTACTCTCTATTTGTCCCTGGCTTGGAGCTGGAGGCAGGGCCAGGAGACGCCTGGCACTCTGGACTGGAGCTGTCACTGAAATGTCCCCAAGTTCAGATGGTGGGTTACTCTCAAGTATGTGGCTGTTTCTGCTACTGCAGGACTTGGGGAGTTCTTGACTTTGTGTCACACAAAACGTCTGGCTTGGAGGTTGCAATCCCAGGGAATTTTTCATCACCAGGGGGGAGGTCTCCATCCCTACAAAGGGATCAAGGGAGAAGTCAGTCCCTGGTAAGTGAGATGCTCCCCCTAAACACCAACACAGCAGTCGTGTACCTTTCAAGGGGTTCAGGGGCAAGATGGGCAAGGCATTTCTACTAACTCTTCTTAAGGATCATGGACAGTGCCCTATGCTACGAGGTAAGCGGTGACTGTTGTAATTCTTACTGGTGAGCCTTTCCTGTCGCTGATTCTCGGCTCGCTTTGTATTTCATAGGACTGTTATAAGTCCAATACAAAATGAGTCTTATTTTTAAAAACCTGAAATGTTTTACAGAGCCTAGCATTCTCATATAGGGTCCTTTCCATTCTCCCCACTTTCCCGAGAGGCCAAGAACACGTCACACCATGAACTAGGAGAGGGGGTAGAGCCCTTGCTGATGAAATACATCAACAAAGACAGAGTCTTAGCCTGCTTGCTCTCTGGACAGGATCTCGGACCACAAGGTCTTCAATCCTGGTATAAATGAAGGAAGTGAGGACAGTTCAACTGGCACTCTCATAACAAGAGTTCTGAAACACCTTCCAAAGAGACTATAGCAGTAGATGAGGGAAGGGAGTGCTACAGTGTGGCAGTACAGGGGGAACGATCGGCTACAGCAGTGAAAAGTGTGGTACCGATTGGTGTGCTCTCGGGGTTCTTGTACATGTAGCATAGATGACCTCTACAGTGGCCCTCCCACCTTCCCACCTGCATTAGGTGTTCTTTTTTTTGTAATTTATGTTTATGTATTTATTTACTGTTTGAACTTATTTAGTCTACGTATTTATTTTTTTGGCTGCACTGGGTCTCTCATTGCTGTGCACGGGCTTTCTCTAGTTGGCGGCTAGCGGGGGCTACTCTTGGTTGCGGTGTGCGGGCTTCTCATCGCGGTGGCTTCTCTTGTTGCGGAGCATGGGCTGTAGGCACGTGGGCTTCGGTAGCTGAGGCTCACGGGCTCTAGAATGCAGGCTCCGTCGTTGTGGCACATGCGCTTAGTTGCTGCACGGCATGTGGGATCTTCGCAGACCAGGGCTCGAACCCGTGTCCCCCGCATTGCATTGGCAGGCGGATTCTTAACCACGGCGCCACCAGGGAAGCCCTAGGTGTTCCCATATAGAGTCTAAAAACAGAGGGCACTGAGCGAAGGTAGTGGTTATTAAAGGCTCAGGATCTAAATTCTACCTGCCTCTACACCCCTTCCCAGCTGTCGATTTGACCCCATTTTTGAATGCCGACCTCATTCTTCAACTTTCTCTGGCGTTTGTTATACTCACCTTGAAAACTTGTTTCCGTGATGCGTTGAGCAGACACAGGGTGGCAGACTGCAGAGGTGGAAGCTGGTGGTCGGATATTTGTGGGCTGAATCTCCTTCAGTCCCATTCCCATTTCTGGTTGCCCAGAGGCCCGACTTCCTGTGTATGACGCCGAGCCGTAGGATTGCGGGCAGGAGCCAAGTTCTCCATACAGTAAAGACCCCAGTGTGCCTTGGTTATAGTAATATACCTGGCTTCCTTCCTGGCAGGGAAGTGGCAGGCGGCTCTGCCCCTGATTTGGAATCTGAGATGGTGTTCCCTGAGCAAGGCTGGCAGAAAGCGATGGATGTAGAGGGACCATGTTCTTGGCGTCTGAAGTTTTATCATACTGGGCTGCCAGAAACATGGAGGAGGCAGCTGTGTGGCGGTCAGTGAGTGCCAGAGTAAAGTCTCCGAGTGAAGAAGAATTCTTTTCAGTGCTTGCTGTGATGTCCCACTCAAGAACACCTGGATAGGAAGCAGCTGAAGTGGAGATCTGGCTGTGGTCAGTAACTCCAGATAACATAGTCGTGCTAGAATGTTGGTAAAGGTAGGCACTACCCATGAGTGTCTGGAAAGGGGTACCAGTAGCCGATGCCGAACTGACGGCAGGGGCAGAGACTCTGGAGAAGTTGCAGACACTTCGTGTTAGGGAAGTTGCATTGCTCATCACAGGAGGAGAATGCTGCAGAGAATTTAGAGTTCCAAGTAGAGATGGATGTTGGAAATTTTCTGTAAGAACAAGAGGGTCATGACAAACTCAGGGAGGTTGAGAAATTCTCACTACGTTTGAGGAACGGCATCATCTGAAGGTTCTTGCTATCAGGACACCTCTGCTATCACTACTTCCTGAGAAACCCAAAATCAGACAGTTAATGATGGCTGTAAGGACTGAGCAGTTTTCCACTCTTCTCTATTAACTGCCTGTGCTCCCAATCTTGGGCACAGACGGGCAGAAGAGCCAAGTGGTGTGGTTCAGAGATTGTTCTCTAGGCTGGAAGCAACCTTCTCCCTGCCCTGTCTTTCCCTTCAGCCTGCACTCGTATTGACTTCTATGCTATTTCCTAGACTGGAAGCATTTTAGAACTAGGAGGCCCTTAGAGAACTTCGATGTTCTCAGTCTCATTTCGTGAGTAAGGAAACTGAGGCTCAGAGAGGTCGGGTTGACTTGTTCAAGTTCTCTCATTATGTTAGTATCATTACCAGGTTTCAGAACCTAAGTATCCTGACTTCCTTGCCAGGACTCCACTCTGAGCATGATACTGCCAGAAAGCAGGAGAAACAGAACTTATAATATAGGCATTTTTTTTTGTCCATTAGAAAACAGTACGGCTATTACCATTGTCGTCTTCAGTGTCTCCCTTTGCTTGTGCAGTTCCCACGCTATTACCTAGAGGTGACGTACAGCTCAGTCCAACTGGTGAATTGAAAGAGTCATTTTTGCCCTCTTCAAGCCTGGTTTCTCATCCTACCTCAAAATGATTACCCGAAAGTGGATTTCTTAAGTGCTTTTGGAAAGGGAAAAGTTATCTGATTCCTTCAGATTACTCATCTATAAAGTGGTTATAACACCACCACCAATAATAATAGCAGTAATAATTAATAGATGAATAAGCTGATCTATTGCGTATGATTTATATGGAGGAAGATACAATAAGTTCTAGAAAGACAAAGAAAAATCATGACAAGCATATTACGTTAACGAAAAAGAAATCCATAGATATTAATGAAAACGGGGGTATGTGGCAAGTATCGAAGCCTAATGAACTTACTAACAAATGGCATTCTGTACTATCCATGCAATATTATGAAAGTGAATTTTGCCCACTCTATTTTAGTGAATACTATTAACCAGAAAACACGATGGAGGTGATAGAGGTGAATGAATTCCTAGCCAATGCATACAGACAGAGAAGGTATGTCAGTAAAAAATGCATAACAAGCAACAGAATGCAATAAATGTGCATGTATAGGTAGCCACAACACATATAGACAAGTATTTCAATGAAAACCGGTACGAAGCAGACGGCAAAATAATAAGTGTAAAAGAGTTTCATTATTGTGCTCCTTCATATTTTTACCCAGCAAGTAAGAGGTATTAAGCCTAGGAGAAATATATATTTCAATGAATATAGCTTATATAATAAGCAGAAAGGAAGCTTAAAATGTATCAGGAAGGTTTTTGGATTTATCCTAGAACTTAGATTAGAATCATCTTCAGCATCCAAGAAGATGGCATCCCAAAACCTCAAAAAACCATCATGCCTAGAATCCCATTAAAAAAGATTTTCAAATGTAAGAAAATCCACAGGACTCCACAATATGGTTTTCGATAAACGTGGATGTTTGTTTGTTTTGTTTCTTTGGCCGCGCCGCGTGGCCCTGGCCGTGAAAGCACCGAGTCCTAAGCACTGGACCGCCAGGGAATTCCCTAAGTGGGGGGGAATTAGAGATGTGGGGCTTGACTTTTTCTTCTTCTTCTTCTTCTTCGGTAGCTAAGATCTACAAGCGAACGATGGCTGTTGATCAATGTGCTCTCTGTGTTAGGAAGGAAATAACTGTAAAAATGAAAAGCAGCCTTGCCTTAGAACCTACATATCACACAAAGGAAAATAGTCCTTCTGATTCAATTTAGAAGATATCACTTAAAATGTTGAATTGGCGAAATGTCTACCTAGTTTAAAAATTAGAAAGAATAAAACACTGAAAAGCAGCCCCCTAGATAACCACTGTGGTTGCTTGTTTATAGGAGGCATCATTTCTAAAACGTATTTCTAAAACGTTTATATTCAAAACTGTCAAGTGGCCAACTGTATTCAGAGAGGCAATAAAAGAAAGAAAACGGAGTATGACTTTTCTGATAAGCTGCCTTTCCTGGTGATCCCCTGTTCTGGCCTTACTTTCCTTCTTCGTCTGTTAATGTAAGGGTTTGCTACCATCAACTTGGTTTTGCCCTGCTCTGAGCAGGTTTCCCTCTGTGCTGTTTCTGCTTTAATTGAAAATCTTTGGTTCCCATCAGCATTCCATTGCAAACTCCGTTTTTCTTGAGAGCTCCTCTATGCTTTCCCTCTTCATTCTTACATTTTCTCCCATCTCTTGGTGCCTGTTGGCCTGTGCTAATGAAAACCATCCTAAACTTCCTTACGCTCGACTCTGTGCCTCCCTGTAGAGCCCAGTACTCTCCATCCTCTCTCCCTATTCTCTCTTTTCAACTAGTCGAAATCCTAGTGGAGGGAGACCATTAGAGATGAAACATCTTGGTATATATTGCTAGTTTTCTATGTCCCCTGGCTTTTCTATGTTTCTGTTGAAACACTCTTGAGAAGTGTCTGATTTCGTTTTCTACATGGGTACCCTTTAAGGCTCAGTACTGGAAAAGAAGGGGATCAGAGTGATCAACCCAATGTGGTATCCTAACGTAACAGTTAAGGAAAGCAACAGGCTTTGTGAGACAGCCAGTGATTTGTCCAAAGTCACACAGATAGTAAACGTCAAAGTCAAAACTGAAATTAGGTCTCCAGACTTGTAGTTCAATACTTTCCCTCATTATTCCATGCTATTTTGAATCTCCTACTCAATTTAGGGGCAAAAGAAATCGAACGCAAAACTTTCCAAAGTTTCTTTTCTTACCTGACATGGTCAGAGAAGAGGAAGCATCCACTGCAGGTACAAGGGATGAGGAGACAACACTAGAGGATGTCTGAGTGGCTGCAGCTGAACGGCGCACGTGTCCAGTACAGAGGTCACTGGTTACTGGTCCAAACAGCTCCACGGAAACCCCAAGGCTCTACCAAGTGGTAGTAGGTTTGGTAGGAGAGTGATGTCACAAAGCAGGCAGTTGAAAGGTATGAGAGAGCCAATAGGGAGGTCCGATCCCCAACAGGAAGGCGGGCTTGGGTGAAGAGAGTGTAGGAGAGCTAAAACAACACCTGAGTTTCTGAGCTCTGGGGAGGAAATCCTAGAAGACAGATTTACCTCCCCCAGGCTCTTCCATTAGGGAAATCATTGCAACATTTCTTACAGACGTTCATTAATACACTGAACTAAGAGTTACTTACATTCTACAGAGTATTCTATTTTATGTATCATATACTTAGAGCTATATAGATCTTATTTAATTAATAATCCTTAGGAAGGAAAGAGCCATCTAGTTTGAACTATTACAGTTGTTCTGAAATCATATGTGTCTAATGAGTGAACTGATAGCAGCTTTTAAGGAGCCAAAGTAGGGATTAAGAAGCTCTCTTTGTAACTTGGTTCAAGAGTAGGGTGAAGTTTCTTGAGTGTACCTTGTGGAGAATGTTGTGGTCCAAGGCTCTTCTCTTTTAGTTTCTTCTCCTTGACTCCTACCTTCCTTGGGCTGGGCTAGGCTGGGGGCCAGGTTGGACTTGCGACTTAACATTTCTCTTCCGCTTTCTCTTGTTTTTTTTTCTTCCATTATGGGCATTGCTTCGAGGACAAGCCTTGATCTTGCATTGGACGTTACTTCCTGTCAACTTCCAGCAGCAGGAGTCTTCTTTTCAGTGCTTGATGCCTCACGAAATAGACTCTGCCCGTTGGCAGCAAATACCAGAGAGCTAGGAGACAGAGCTGGTTGCAGACCTTTCCTCTTCCAGCCTTTGGTTGCAATTGTCTGGCCCCTAATTTGCTAGCTCTAGTTCCTTGGGCCACACAGGTATCCTGCCATCTCCAGCTCTTGTTATATGTGAGAGACATTCTGAACACTGTCCCTTTTTCTTTGCACAGAAGTATATACAGTGTGGCAGTTACTGTAATCTCCTCCGCCTTGCAAACAGCCACTCTAGAATCTTGGACCTCTAGGACTCTCTGTCTTGCATGCTTGGGGGCAAGGCCAAGCAAAATGAAGAGGAGAATAATTAGAGAAAGAGGAGGACGTTGGTGGAGAATTGGGAGCAGGTAAGGTGAAAAGGGCACAGGAGAAAAGAGATGCATGTAGACTTTTTGGTTTCTGTGGGAAACAGGTTGACACACTTGGGCCTCATTTGGTATTAACAGAACAGAGAGTTAAAGATCTAAGTAGCTAGATATAGTGTGCAGCAACTGCCATGAAGTCTGTACACTGAAGAGAACAGTCTCACATCTAGTTTTCATTTTGTTTTATGTCATAGTACCTTATTTATAGCATTCACTGGTGTGTTTGTAGAATACAGATGTTTTCAAATGCTCTGGTTTTGTCTACATGGTTATCTCCTTGTCCTGTTTGTAAGGAATCCAACATTGTAAGACATATTGCATGTTTTTCTCTTGACGACTGTTGACCTTGAAGCGTCATGAGCTAACTTGAGCTGTTGGATTCTGTGGAGAAACGTTCAAAAGGGTCTGTGAAAAAGGCACTGTGGTGAGTCGCATTATGCACCCGAGCGTAAGGAGCAGATATCTGCCACCAGCCCAGCTTGGCCTGGATTGCCTCTGTTTTAGTTCCCCTGGTCAGTGCTTTTCTCCCTAACCACTCTTGTGACTGTGATGATGTGAGTAAGGGCGGAGTTGCTAATGATCTATGTGTGAGGTAAGCTGGTTTGAGGGAGGAAATCTATGGACCTAGTCATTTTCCTTGGTGGTAAGCTTTCAGGGGTGCAGAGATTGATCTTCCTGGGGCCTTTTCTGGTCCCAGGAAGATATCGCATAGATGGGACCCCCCAAGACACACATTGAATCTTTAGGCCTGTTTTTCCTATTATGAGGTACGAGTTTCTTCACTGATGGGGATGATGCTTATCTGAGAAGAAATTGTGAAAGGTGGTGTAGTGTAGAGGTGTGGCTTCAGCTTTTAAGTTTTCCTCCAGGTTTTTCCCCTAAGCTTCCTACTTCGGACGGCCTACTTACATGATACTAGTAGGTGATGTCCGGCTAACAACTTCCTAAATATACCTGCAAGCCAGATCAGTGTCTCTTTTCTCTGTATTCCCATGGAAGTCAAGAGTCCCGCCGAATTTTCCATCGAAACAGTTGATTTGTGTTGTCTCTAGGAATTCTAAAGGGCGTACCGTTGCTTCCTAACCGGTGTCATTTGGGAGATCCGCCTCTGTACGTTCAAATGATTAATTTTGAGACTTTGCTCATGTGTGCAGTAAACCCTTGAATTCCCTAAGACCTTCCTTTCCTCCATCTCCTACCCCATTAAGCC
This sequence comes from Balaenoptera ricei, assembly GCF_028023285.1. Taxonomy (NCBI): domain Eukaryota; kingdom Metazoa; phylum Chordata; class Mammalia; order Artiodactyla; family Balaenopteridae; genus Balaenoptera; species Balaenoptera ricei. The sequence continues at coordinate 35,977,252 of NC_082651.1, forward strand.
CGCTTCAGTTCATCTCCTGAATTTCTTTGGAATCTGTCAGCCAGCTCTTCCTCAACTTCCTAATACTGAACTTGCCTGTCTGTTGCGATTAGGTCCTAACTAGTGTCCATATATATCTTGTTTCCTTCCAATCCACTCTTCACACAAGAAACCTTCAAAGCAAGTTGGAACGGTGCTCATAAACATCGCTCACAAACATTGTTTTGAGAATAGAAAACACACTGTTGGCCTTTAAGACTCTGCGTGGTCTAGAATCCTCTCTGCTTCTCTAGTCCCATCTTGTGCCACTTTTGCCCTCACTTTCTATGCTTCAGATACACTGAATTAACCTTAGTTCTCACTCATCTGACAGAAGTCAGTTCAGATACTATTTTTCACTGTGATTCCTAGCATTAAGGAATTTGATTATCAGGTTTTGTATGAGGACTATTTCATCAGGGGTACAGAAGTTCTGGCCATCTCTGGTTTTGGATATCCCTTATTTGTTGAGACCTTTGCGTTGTTTGGTGGCCTTTTGTCTGTTTTCCAGATGGGAAAACAGGAACAAGGGAAGTATAGGTTATTACTAGGTGGGGTTGAACAAGTGGAGCAGCAAACTGCAAAGCAGAAAGAAGAGGGACGTACTATAGAGGGATATGACTTCCATTCTCAAGGCGCCTGCATCCTGTGCAGGGAGACAGCCTAACATAAAATGTGCCTAACAACAAATATATTGACTTCTTACTAAAAATCTCCAGTTCATAGAACCGAGGGGTTTGTACCTTCTCCTTTAAAAGTGATAGTCCTGGGACTTCCCCGGTGGTCCCGTGGTGAAGACTCTGCGCTTGCAATGCAGCAGGCGTGGGTTCAATCCCTGGTTGGGGAGCTAAGATCCCACATGCTGCGCAGCCAAAGAAATTTTTTTCGAACGTTATACTCCTGTATTATTGGCTTTAGTGGTTTCGATTTTGTTTTACTGTTAAGAAGATTTCAGTTTATTTACCGGGAACAAACAACACATAATGTAAAAATAGTTTCCCAGAAACGATTTCCATCATTCTCTTCTTCCCTTTCTCCCGCAGACTGGTGTTTCACCTTGACAAGTTCTCTGTCATTCCATAGGAAAGCTGTCTGGCTTGGAGGTTGCAATCCCAGGGAATTTTTCATCAGCGGGGAAGTCTCCATCACTACAGAGGAATCAAGGGAGAAGTCAGTCCCTGGTAAGTGAGATGCTCCCCCTAAACACCAACACAGCAGTCGTGTACCTTTCAAGGGGTTCAGGGGCAAGATGGGCAAGGCATTTCTACTAACTCTTCTTAAGGATCACGGACAGCGCCCTGTGCTACGAGGTAAGCGGTGACTGTTGTAGTTCTTACTGGTGATCCTTTCCTGTCACTGATTCTCGGCTTTCTTTGTATTTCATAGGACTGTTGTCAGTCCAATACAAAATGAGTCTTATTTTTAAAAACCTGAAATGTTTTACAGAGCCTAGCATTCTCATATAGGGTCCTTTCCATTCTCCCCACTTTCCCGAGAGGCCAAGAACACTTCACACCATGAACTAGGAGAGGGGGTAGAGCCCTTTCTGATGAAATACATCAACAAAGACAGAGCCTTAGCCTGCTTGCTCTCTGGACAGGATCTCGGACCACAAGGTCTTCACTCCTGGTGTAAATGAAGGAAGTGAGGACAGTTCAACTGGCACTCTCATAACAAGAGTTCTGAAATAACCTTCCAAAGAGACTATAGCAGTAGATGAGGGAAGGGAGTGCTACAGTGTGGCAGTACAGGGGGGAACGATCGGCTACAGCAGTGAAAAGTGTGGTACCGATTGGTGTGCTCTCGGGGTTCTTGTACATGTAGCATAGATGACCTCTACAGTGGCCCTCCCACCTTCCCACCTGCATTAGGTGTTCTTTTTTTTTGTAATTTATGTTTATGTATTTATTTACTGTTTGAACTTATTTATTCTACGTATTTATTTTTTTGGCTGCACTGGGTCTCTCATTGCTGTGCACGGGCTTTCTCTAGTTGGCGGCTAGCGGGGGCTACTCTTGCTTGCGGTGTGCGGGCATCTCATCGCGGTGGCTTCTCTTGTTGCGGAGCATGGGCTGTAGGCACGTGGGCTTCGGTAGTTGAGGCTCACGGGCTCTAGAATGCAGGCTCCGTCGTTGTGGCACATGCGCTTAGTTGCTGCACGGCATGTGGGATCTTCGCAGACCAGGGCTCGAACCCGTGTCCCCTGCATTGGCAGGCGCCACCAGGGAAGCCCTAGGTGTTCTCATATAGAGTCTAAAAACAGAGAGCACTGAGAGAAGGTAGTGGTTATTAAAGGCTCAGGATCTAAATTCTACCTGTCTCTACACCCCTTCCCAGCTGTCGATTTGACCCCATTTTTGAATGCTGACCTCATTGTTCAACTTTTCTCTGCCGTCTGTATACTCACCTTGAAAACTTGTTTCTGTGATGCGTTGAGCAGACACAGGGTGGCAGACTGCAGAGGTGGAAGCTGGTGGTCGGATATTTGTGGGCTGAATCTCCTTCAGTCCCGTTCCCATTTCTGGTTGCCCAGAGGCCCGACTTCCTGTGTGTGACGCAGAGCCGTAGGATTGCGGGCAGGAGCCAAGTTCTCCATACAGTAAAGACCCCAGTGTGCCTTGGTTATAGTAATATACCTGGCTTCCTTCCTGGCAGGGAAGTGACAGGCGGCTCTGCCCCTGATTTGTTCGTGGGCCTCCTGATCCAGCAGTTCCCTTGGCTCTGCCCCTGTCGTCAGCTGCCCCTAGGATAACTCTGAGCCCTAGCCACTTCTCTGGTAGATTTCCCTATTCCCCCACTACAGTCACACCTGAATAAGGCAACTCAGACCTTTCAGAGATGTGTCCTGAACCTCTTGTTTTCTGAAATACCTATCTGGTGGTTGTGAGACTTAAGGCCAGCGTCCCCGAGAGACTTTTTCTATTTCTCCTAGTAAACCTAGACTCCTCTTCTGTCACCTTCAACTCTACTCCAATTGTGTTCTTTCAACCCAGACCTCTGACCCTGCTTTTTACTTCTGCCATTTCATCCTCACTCCTGCTTCCTTTCCTAAATCCATACGTCTCTTTTGGCCTTCCTAGCCCTGGGCCAAGTTCCTTCCTCTTTGCTCAGTTTTTACCCCTTTCCTTCATTCTCCCATCCAACTTTCAGTCCTTCCTTTCTCACGCCCCAGTTAGCAGCATCTGAAAATTCAAAAGGTTTGTTACTCGTCTATTTAATTGTATTCCATTTACTTATTCAGTTCTATACCTGTCTTACCTGTGTATGGAAGAACAGCTGGTAGCCAAGGTGGCACCAAGAATCCTAGCAGCTCTCACTTGACGTATCCGTAGTAGTCGGCAATTTCCATTTCGTTTTCCCTCTCGGTGAAAAATTGCAGCTTGCCCGAAGAGGTGTATCTGGCAGCATTCTCCCGTTGTTGTTGAGCCCGCCTCTTCATGGCCTCTCGCTCTGGCCTCTGCTCTTGTTCGATGGGCTTTGACATGACTGGCTCAGGCACGTTGGGTTCCCTCCATGGAACTCGTTGCTTGCTGAAGTCTTGGAGTAGAAATTGGGTTTGGAGCTTGGGTGGGGCCTGGCGCTTATTCACAGCAGGGGGAACAGGCTCCCGCTGGAGAGGAGCGCCAGATGAAGTTTTGGAGGGTGCAGGCCTAGGAGCAGCAGACTGAGGGACACGAGGCTGGGTGTGGTTGGTCCAAGCCGGTTGGGTTGGGTTGGTCACAGTTGGCTGAGCTGGTTTGGCGGGGCCTGGCAAAGAGGCAGGAGCTGGCTGGGATGAATTGACTGCAGCAGGTTGAGCTGAGTCAGTAGAACCAGGCTGGGCACGGTAAGCCCCAGCAGGCCGATGTGAGGCCAGAGACTGTGGCCTCCGAGGAGCGGGTCGAGCTTGAGGCTTGTCCCAGGCAGAAAAAGGCAGAGGTATCAACTTGACCTTCCCAGGAGGAGGCCGCTCATACTGGGCTGGAGATGGACACTCTGTTTCAGCACTGCTGTCTGGTTTCTGGGCTTGGACTTGCGTTTTCTCAGGACCCTTCCCCTCACGTGGGGTATGCCGCCATGGCTGGATAGCTGGGGGTGGCTGGGGGTCTTTGGGGTTGCTTGACTTTCCCAAGAGCCGACAGGAAGAGAGCCCAGTTTTCGTCTCATTCTTCTTCCCCAGCGCATGAAGAACCTTCACAGACTCCAGCATGCGCACGCCAAGGGAGGTTCGAGGCTTTTGAAAGCTCTGTTGGAGAAGCTCAGTTTGGTGTTCCTTTCGCTTCGTGTGGGGGATTGCTGGCTTCTCTTCTGCCTTGACTTTGTTCCCTGACTGCTTGTTCTCTTCAGCCTTGTTTCTCCCTCTGGTCCTTTTGGTCTTTTCCTGCCCGTGGCTCTTAGTTTTGCTGATCTTTCTGGATGCAGCTTTCTGAGGTTTGCCTTGAGAGTGCTTGGCCGTGTTCACAGGAGCCCTGTCACTGACTGCAGCGTGGCAGGTAACCACTTCTCCCCCTAACAGGCACTCTGGTTTCTTTGGCTGGATTTTGGCCTTGGGAGCGCCACTGATAGGCTCAGAGGCTTTCTGTTTGTTCTTCCTGGGTTGATCAGAGGGAACCTTTATGACACTTGGCTTTTCCTGCACCTGATTCACCTTAATGGCTCTGGTGTCTTTAGCTTTGATCACGTTGGGACCTTGGGATTGATCAAGATCTTTCAAAGGATTAAAGAGCTGGGGAAGGTGAATATCCTCCGCCAGTGTAGTAACGTCTGCAAGACCACTGCTAGGTTCAATCCCATTTTCAAGTGTCCCTAGGTCCTGACGACTCCGGCTGTTCTCTCCCAGATCAGCATTTTCAGAACCAGGCTGCTCCTCTTGGCTGAGGGGATCGGTGCAGGCCAGCGGCTGGTGAATATCAGGGATTCCTAAAGGGAGTAGTGGAGGATCTTGGTTCTCTGTTGGGATCTGGTAGGCATCCAGAGGCTTTGAAAGCTTGGTTTTGATATCATCCACGTGCTTACTCTCTATTTGTCCCTGGCTTGGAGCTGGAGGCAGGGCCAGGAGACGCCTGGCACTCTGGACTGGAGCTGTCACTGAAATGTCCCCAAGTTCAGATGGTGGGTTACTCTCAAGTATGTGGCTGTTTCTGCTACTGCAGGACTTGGGGAGTTCTTGACTTTGTGTCACACAAAACGTCTGGCTTGGAGGTTGCAATCCCAGGGAATTTTTCATCACCAGGGGGGAGGTCTCCATCCCTACAAAGGGATCAAGGGAGAAGTCAGTCCCTGGTAAGTGAGATGCTCCCCCTAAACACCAACACAGCAGTCGTGTACCTTTCAAGGGGTTCAGGGGCAAGATGGGCAAGGCATTTCTACTAACTCTTCTTAAGGATCATGGACAGTGCCCTATGCTACGAGGTAAGCGGTGACTGTTGTAATTCTTACTGGTGAGCCTTTCCTGTCGCTGATTCTCGGCTCGCTTTGTATTTCATAGGACTGTTATAAGTCCAATACAAAATGAGTCTTATTTTTAAAAACCTGAAATGTTTTACAGAGCCTAGCATTCTCATATAGGGTCCTTTCCATTCTCCCCACTTTCCCGAGAGGCCAAGAACACGTCACACCATGAACTAGGAGAGGGGGTAGAGCCCTTGCTGATGAAATACATCAACAAAGACAGAGTCTTAGCCTGCTTGCTCTCTGGACAGGATCTCGGACCACAAGGTCTTCAATCCTGGTATAAATGAAGGAAGTGAGGACAGTTCAACTGGCACTCTCATAACAAGAGTTCTGAAACACCTTCCAAAGAGACTATAGCAGTAGATGAGGGAAGGGAGTGCTACAGTGTGGCAGTACAGGGGGAACGATCGGCTACAGCAGTGAAAAGTGTGGTACCGATTGGTGTGCTCTCGGGGTTCTTGTACATGTAGCATAGATGACCTCTACAGTGGCCCTCCCACCTTCCCACCTGCATTAGGTGTTCTTTTTTTTGTAATTTATGTTTATGTATTTATTTACTGTTTGAACTTATTTAGTCTACGTATTTATTTTTTTGGCTGCACTGGGTCTCTCATTGCTGTGCACGGGCTTTCTCTAGTTGGCGGCTAGCGGGGGCTACTCTTGGTTGCGGTGTGCGGGCTTCTCATCGCGGTGGCTTCTCTTGTTGCGGAGCATGGGCTGTAGGCACGTGGGCTTCGGTAGTTGAGGCTCACGGGCTCTAGAATGCAGGCTCCGTCGTTGTGGCACATGCGCTTAGTTGCTGCACGGCATGTGGGATCTTCGCAGACCAGGGCTCGAACCCGTGTCCCCCGCATTGCATTGGCAGGCGGATTCTTAACCACGGCGCCACCAGGGAAGCCCTAGGTGTTCCCATATAGAGTCTAAAAACAGAGGGCACTGAGCGAAGGTAGTGGTTATTAAAGGCTCAGGATCTAAATTCTACCTGCCTCTACACCCCTTCCCAGCTGTCGATTTGACCCCATTTTTGAATGCCGACCTCATTCTTCAACTTTCTCTGGCGTTTGTTATACTCACCTTGAAAACTTGTTTCCGTGATGCGTTGAGCAGACACAGGGTGGCAGACTGCAGAGGTGGAAGCTGGTGGTCGGATATTTGTGGGCTGAATCTCCTTCAGTCCCATTCCCATTTCTGGTTGCCCAGAGGCCCGACTTCCTGTGTATGACGCCGAGCCGTAGGATTGCGGGCAGGAGCCAAGTTCTCCATACAGTAAAGACCCCAGTGTGCCTTGGTTATAGTAATATACCTGGCTTCCTTCCTGGCAGGGAAGTGGCAGGCGGCTCTGCCCCTGATTTGGAATCTGAGATGGTGTTCCCTGAGCAAGGCTGGCAGAAAGCGATGGATGTAGAGGGACCATGTTCTTGGCGTCTGAAGTTTTATCATACTGGGCTGCCAGAAACATGGAGGAGGCAGCTGTGTGGCGGTCAGTGAGTGCCAGAGTAAAGTCTCCGAGTGAAGAAGAATTCTTTTCAGTGCTTGCTGTGATGTCCCACTCAAGAACACCTGGATAGGAAGCAGCTGAAGTGGAGATCTGGCTGTGGTCAGTAACTCCAGATAACATAGTCGTGCTAGAATGTTGGTAAAGGTAGGCACTACCCATGAGTGTCTGGAAAGGGGTACCAGTAGCCGATGCCGAACTGACGGCAGGGGCAGAGACTCTGGAGAAGTTGCAGACACTTCGTGTTAGGGAAGTTGCATTGCTCACCACAGGAGGAGAATGCTGCAGAGAATTTAGAGTTCCACGTAGAGATGGATGTTGGAAATTTTCTGTAAGAACAAGAGGGTCATGACAAACTCAGGGAGGTTGAGAAATTCTCACTACGTTTGAGGAACGGCATCATCTGAAGGTTCTTGCTATCAGGACACCTCTACTATCACTACTTCCTGAGAAACCCAAAATCAGACAGTTAATGATGGCTGTAAGGACTGAGCAGTTTTCCACTCTTCTCTATTAACTGCCTGTGCTCCCAATCTTGGGCACAGACGGGCAGAAGAGCCAAGTGGTGTGGTTCAGAGATTGTTCTCTAGGCTGGAAGCAACCTTCTCCCTGCCCTGTCTTTCCCTTCAGCCTGCACTCGTATTGACTTCTATGCTATTTCCTAGACTGGAAGCATTTTAGAACTAGGAGGCCCTTAGAGAACTTCGATGTTCTCAGTCTCATTTCGTGAGTAAGGAAACTGAGGCTCAGAGAGGTCGGGTTGACTTGTTCAAGTTCTCTCATTATGTTAGTATCATTACCAGGTTTCAGAACCTAAGTATCCTGACTTCCTTGCCAGGACTCCACTCTGAGCATGATACTGCCAGAAAGCAGGAGAAACAGAACTTATAATATAGGCATTTTTTTTGTCCATTAGAAAACAGTACGGCTATTACCATTGTCGTCTTCAGTGTCTCCCTTTGCTTGTGCAGTTCCCACGCTATTACCTAGAGGTGACGTACAGCTCAGTCCAACTGGTGAATTGAAAGAGTCATTTTTGCCCTCTTCAAGCCTGGTTTCTCATCCTACCTCAAAATGATTACCCGAAAGTGGATTTCTTAAGTGCTTTTGGAAAGGGAAAAGTTATCTGATTCCTTCAGATTACTCATCTATAAAGTGGTTATAACACCACCACCAATAATAATAGCAGTAATAATTAATAGATGAATAAGCTGATCTATTGCGTATGGTTTATATGGAGGAAGATACAATAAGTTCTAGAAAGACAAAGAAAAATCATGACAAGCATATTACGTTAACGAAAAAGAAATCCATAGATATTAATGAAAACTGGGGTATGTGGCAAGTATCGAAGCCTAATGAATTTACTAACAAATGGCATTCTGTACCATCCATGCAACATTATGAAAGTGAATTTTGCCCACTCTATTTTAGTGAATACTATTAACCAGAAAACACGATGGAGGTGATAGAGGTGAATGAATTCCTAGCCAATGCATACAGACAGAGAAGGTATGTCAGTAAAAAATGCATAACAAGCAACAGAATGCAATAAATGTGCATGTATAGGTAGCCACAACACACATAGACAAGTATTTCAATGAAAACCGGTACGAAGCAGACGGCAAAATAATAAGTGTAAAAGAGTTTCATTATTGTGCTCCTTCATATTTTTACCCAGCAAGTAAGAGGTATTAAGCCTAGGAGAAATATATATTTCAATGAATATAGCTTATATAATAAGCAGAAAGGAAGCTTAAAATGTATCAGGAAGGTTTTTGGATTTATCCTAGAACTTAGATTAGAATCATCTTCAGCATCCAAGAAGATGGCATCCCAAAACCTCAAAAAACCATCATGCCTAGAATCCCATTAAAAAAGATTTTCAAATGTAAGAAAATCCACAGGACTCCACAATATGGTTTTCGATAAACGTGGATGTTTGTTTGTTTTGTTTCTTTGGCCGCGCCGCGTGGCCCTGGCCGTGAAAGCACCGAGTCCTAAGCACTGGACCGCCAGGGAATTCCCTAAGTGGGGGGGAATTAGAGATGTGGGGCTTGACTTTTTCTTCTTCTTCTTCTTCTTCGGTAGCTAAGATCTACAAGCGAACGATGGCTGTTGATCAGTGTGCTCTCTGTGTTAGGAAGGAAATAACTGTAAAAATGAAAAGCAGCCTTGCCTTAGAACCTACATATCACACAAAGGAAAATAGTCCTTCTGATTCAATTTAGAAGATATCACTTAAAATGTTGAATTGGCGAAATGTCTACCTAGTTTAAAAATTAGAAAGAATAAAACACTGAAAAGCAGCCCCCTAGATAACCACTGTGGTTGCTTGTTTATAGGAGGCATCATTTCTAAAACGTATTTCTAAAACGTTTATATTCAAAACTGTCAAGTGGCCAACTGTATTCAGAGAGGCAATAAAAGAAAGAAAACGGAGTATGACTTTTCTGATAAGCTGCCTTTCCTGGCGATCCCCTGTTCTGGCCTTACTTTCCTTCTTCGTCTGTTAATGTAAGGGTTTGCTACCATCAACTTGGTTTTGCCCTGCTCTGAGCAGGTTTCCCTCTGTGCTGTTTCTGCTTTAATTGAAAATCTTTGGTTCCCATCAGCATTCCATTGCAAACTCCGTTTTTCTTGAGAGCTCCTCTATGCTTTCCCTCTTCATTCTTACATTTTCTCCCATCTCTTGGTGCCTGTTGGCCTGTGCTAATGAAAACCATCCTAAACTTCCTTACGCTCGACTCTGTGCCTCCCTGTAGAGCCCAGTACTCTCCATCCTCTCTCCCTATTCTCTCTTTTCAACTAGTCGAAATCCTAGTGGAGGGAGACCATTAGAGATGAAACATCTTGGTATATATTGCTAGTTTTCTATGTCCCCTGGCTTTTCTATGTTTCTGTTGAAACACTCTTGAGAAGTGTCTGATTTCGTTTTCTACATGGGTACCCTTTAAGGCTCAATACTGGAAAAGAAGGGGATCAGAGTGATCAACCCAATGTGGTATCCTAACGTAACAGTTAAGGAAAGCAACAGGCTTTGTGAGACAGCCAGTGATTTGTCCAAAGTCACACAGATAGTAAACGTCAAAGTCAAAAGTGAAATTAGGTCTCCAGACTTGTAGTTCAATACTTTCCCTCATTATTCCATGCTATTTTGAATCTCCTACTCAATTTAGGGGCAAAAGAAATCGAACGCAAAACTTTCCAAAGTTTCTTTTCTTACCTGACATGGTCAGAGAAGAGGAAGCATCCACTGCAGGTACAAGGGATGAGGAGACAACACTAGAGGATGTCTGAGTGGCTGCAGCTGAACGGCGCACGTGTCCAGTACAGAGGTCACTGGTTACTGGTCCAAACAGCTCCACGGAAACCCCAAGACTCTACCAAGTGGTAGTAGGTTTGGTAGGAGAGTGATGTCACAAAGCAGGCAGTTGAAAGGTATGAGAGAGCCAATAGGGAGGTCCGATCCCCAACAGGAAGGCGGGCTTGGGTGAAGAGAGTGTAGGAGAGCTAAAACAACACCTGAGTTTCTGAGCTCTGGGGAGGAAATCCTAGAAGACAGATTTACCTCCCCCAGGCTCTTCCATTAGGGAAATCATTGCAACATTTCTTACAGACGTTCATTAATACACTGAACTAAGAGTTACTTACATTCTACAGAGTATTCTATTTTATGTATCATATACTTAGAGCTATATAGATCTTATTTAATTAATAATCCTTAGGAAGGAAAGAGCCATCTAGTTTGAACTATTACAGTTGTTCTGAAATCATATGTGTCTAATGAGTGAACTGATAGCAGCTTTTAAGGAGCCAAAGTAGGGATTAAGAAGCTCTCTTTGTAACTTGGTTCAAGAGTAGGGTGAAGTTTCTTGAGTGTACCTTGTGGAGAATGTTGTGGTCCAAGGCTCTTCTCTTTTAGTTTCTTCTCCTTGACTCCTACCTTCCTTGGGCTGGGCTAGGCTGGGGGCCAGGTTGGACTTGCGACTTAACATTTCTCTTCCGCTTTCTCTTGTTTTTTTTTCTTCCATTATGGGCATTGCTTCGAGGACAAGCCTTGATCTTGCATTGGACGTTACTTCCTGTCAACTTCCAGCAGCAGGAGTCTTCTTTTCAGTGCTTGATGCCTCACGAAATAGACTCTGCCCGTTGGCAGCAAATACCAGAGAGCTAGGAGACAGAGCTGGTTGCAGACCTTTCCTCTTCCAGCCTTTGGTTGCAATTGTTTGGCCCGTAATTTGCTAGCTCTAGTTCCTTGGGCCACACAGGTATCCTGCCATCTCCAGCTCTTGTTATATGTGAGAGACATTCTGAACACTGTCCCTTTTTCTTTGCACAGAAGTATATACAGTGTGGCAGTTACTGTAATCTCCTCCGCCTTGCAAACAGCCACTCTAGAATCTTGGACCTCTAGGACTCTCTGTCTTGCATGCTTGGGGGCAAGGCCAAGCAAAATGAAGAGGAGAATAATTAGAGAAAGAGGAGGACGTTGGTGGAGAATTGGGAGCAGGTAAGGTGAAAAGGGCACAGGAGAAAAGAGATGCATGTAGACTTTTTGGTTTCTGTGGGAAACAGGTTGACACACTTGGGCCTCATTTGGTATTAACAGAACAGAGAGTTAAAGATCTAAGTAGCTAGATAGTGTGCAGCAACTGCCATGAAGTCTGTACACTGAAGAGAACAGTCTCACATCTAGTTTTCATTTTGTTTTATGTCATAGTACCTTATTTATAGCATTCACTGGTGTGTTTGTAGAATACAGATGTTTTCAAATGCTCTGGTTTTGTCTACATGGTTATCTCCTTGTCCTGTTTGTAAGGAATCCAACATTGTAAGACATATTGCATGTTTTTCTCTTGACGACTGTTGACCTTGAAGCGTCATGAGCTAGCTTGAGCTGTTGGATTCTGTGGAGAAACGTTCAAAAGGGTCTGTGAAAAAGGCACTGTGGTGAGTCGCATTATGCACCCGAGCGTAAGGAGCAGATATCTGCCACCAGCCCAGCTTGGCCTGGATTGCCTCTGTTTTAGTTCCCCTGGTCAGTGCTTTTCTCCCTAACCACTCTTGTGACTGTGATAATGTGAGTAAGGGCGGAGTTGCTAATGATCTATGTGTGAGGTAAGCTGGTTTGAGGGAGGAAATCTATGGACCTAGTCATTTTCCTTGGTGGTAAGCTTTCAGGGGTGCAGAGATTGATCTTCCTGGGGCCTTTTCTGGTCCCAGGAAGATATCGCATAGATGGGACCCCCCAAGACACACATTGAATCTTTAGGCCTGTTTTTCCTATTATGAGGTACGAGTTTCTTCACTGATGGGGATGATGCTTATCTGAGAAGAAATTGTGAAAGGTGGTGTAGTGTAGAGGTGTGGCTTCAGCTTTTAAGTTTTCCTCCAGGTTTTTCCCCTAAGCTTCCTACTTCGGACGGCCTACTTACATGATACTAGTAGGTGATGTCCGGCTAACAACTTCCTAAATATACCTGCAAGCCAGATCAGTGTCTCTTTTCTCTGTATTCCCATGGAAGTCAAGAGTCCCGCCGAATTTTCCATCGAAACAGTTGATTTGTGTTGTCTCTAGGAATTCTAAAGGGCGTACCGTTGCTTCCTAACCGGTGTCATTTGGGAGATCCGCCTCTGTACGTTCAAATGATTAATTTTGAGACTTTGCTCATGTGTGCAGTAAACCCTTGAATTCCCTAAGACCTTCCTTTCCTCCATCTCCTACCCCATTAAGCCCGCTTCAGTTCATCTCCTGAATTTCTTTGGAATCTGTCAGCCAGCTCTTCCTCAACTTCCTAATACTGAACTTGCCTGTCTGTTGCGATTAGGTCCTAACTAGTGTCCATATATATCTTGTTTCCTTCCAATCCACTCTTCACACAAGAAACCTTCAAAGCAAGTTGGAACGGTGCTCATAAACATCGCTCACAAACATTGTTTTGAGAATAGAAAACACACTGTTGGCCTTTAAGACTCTGCGTGGTCTAGAATCCTCTCTGCTTCTCTAGTCCCATCTTGTGCCACTTTTGCCCTCACTTTCTATGCTTCAGATACACTGAATTAACCTTAGTTCTCACTCATCTGACAGAAGTCAGTTCAGATACTATTTTTCACTGTGATTCCTAGCATTAAGGAATTTGATTATCAGGTTTTGTATGAGGACTATTTCATCAGGGGTACAGAAGTTCTGGCCATCTCTGGTTTTGGATATCCCTTATTTGTTGAGACCTTTGCGTTGTTTGGTGGCCTTTTGTCTGTTTTCCAGATGGGAAAACAGGAACAAGGGAAGTATAGGTTATTACTAGGTGGGGTTGAACAAGTGGAGCAGCAAACTGCAAAGCAGAAAGAAGAGGGACGTACTATAGAGGGATATGACTTCCATTCTCAAGGCGCCTGCATCCTGTGCAGGGAGACAGCCTAACATAAAATGTGCCTAACAACAAATATATTGACTTCTTACTAAAAATCTCCAGTTCATAGAACCGAGGGGTTTGTACCTTCTCCTTTAAAAGTGATAGTCCTGGGACTTCCCCGGTGGTCCCGTGGTGAAGACTCTGCGCTTGCAATGCAGCAGGCGTGGGTTCAATCCCTGGTTGGGGAGCTAAGATCCCACATGCTGCGCAGCCAAAGAAATTTTTTTCGAACGTTATACTCCTGTATTATTGGCTTTAGTGGTTTCGATTTTGTTTTACTGTTAAGAAGATTTCAGTTTATTTACCGGGAACAAACAACACATAATGTAAAAATAGTTTCCCAGAAACGATTTCCATCATTCTCTTCTTCCCTTTCTCCCGCAGACTGGTGTTTCACCTTGACAAGTTCTCTGTCATTCCATAGGAAAGCTGTCTGGCTTGGAGGTTGCAATCCCAGGGAATTTTTCATCAGCGGGGAAGTCTCCATCACTACAGAGGAATCAAGGGAGAAGTCAGTCCCTGGTAAGTGAGATGCTCCCCCTAAACACCAACACAGCAGTCGTGTACCTTTCAAGGGGTTCAGGGGCAAGATGGGCAAGGCATTTCTACTAACTCTTCTTAAGGATCACGGACAGCGCCCTGTGCTACGAGGTAAGCGGTGACTGTTGTAGTTCTTACTGGTGATCCTTTCCTGTCACTGATTCTCGGCTTTCTTTGTATTTCATAGGACTGTTGTCAGTCCAATACAAAATGAGTCTTATTTTTAAAAACCTGAAATGTTTTACAGAGCCTAGCATTCTCATATAGGGTCCTTTCCATTCTCCCCACTTTCCCGAGAGGCCAAGAACACTTCACACCATGAACTAGGAGAGGGGGTAGAGCCCTTTCTGATGAAATACATCAACAAAGACAGAGTCTTAGCCTGCTTGCTCTCTGGACAGGATCTCGGACCACAAGGTCTTCACTCCTGGTGTAAATGAAGGAAGTGAGGACAGTTCAACTGGCACTCTCATAACAAGAGTTCTGAAACACCTTCCAAAGAGACTATAGCAGTAGATGAGGGAAGGGAGTGCTACAGTGTGGCAGTACCGGGGGAATGATCGGCTACAGCAGTGAAAAGTGTGGTACCGATTGGTGTGCTCTCGGGGTTCTTGTACATGTAGCATAGATGACCTCTACAGTGGCCCTCCCACCTTCCCACCTGCATTAGGTGTTCTTTTTTTTTGTAATTTATGTTTATGTATTTATTTACTGTTTGAACTTATTTATTCTACGTCTTTATTTTTTTGGCTGCACTGGGTCTCTCATTGCTGTGCACGGGCTTTCTCTAGTTGGCGGCTAGCGGGGGCTACTCTTGGTTGCGGTGTGCGGGCATCTCATCGCGGTGGCTTCTCTTGTTGCGGAGCATGGGCTGTAGGCACGTGGGCTTCGGTAGTTGAGGCTCACGGGCTCTAGAATGCAGGCTCCGTCGTTGTGGCACATGCGCTTAGTTGCTGCACGGCATGTGGGATCTTCGCAGACCAGGGCTCGAACCCGTGTCCCCTGCATTGGCAGGCGCCACCAGGGAAGCCCTAGGTGTTCTCATATAGAGTCTAAAAACAGAGAGCACTGAGAGAAGGTAGTGGTTATTAAAGGCTCAGGATCTAAATTCTACCTGTCTCTACACCCCTTCCCAGCTGTCGATTTGACCCCATTTTTCAATGCTGACCTCATTGTTCAACTTTTCTCTGCCGTCTGTATACTCACCTTGAAAACTTGTTTCTGTGATGCGTTGAGCAGACACAGGGTGGCAGATTGCAGAGGTGGAAGCTGGTGGTCGGATATTTGTGGGCTGAATCTCCTTCAGTCCCATTCCCATTTCTGGTTGCCCAGAGGCCCGACTTCCTGTGTGTGACGCAGAGCCGTAGGATTGCGGGCAGGAGCCAAGTTCTCCATACAGTAAAGACCCCAGTGTGCCTTGGTTATAGTAATATACCTGGCTTCCTTCCTGGCAGGGAAGTGGCAGGCGGCTCTGCCCCTGATTTGGAATCTGAGATGGTGTTCCCTGAGCAAGGCTGGCAGAAAGCGATGGATGTAGAGGGACCATGTTCTTGGCGTCTGAAGTTTTATCATACTGGGCTGCCAGAAACATGGAGGAGGCAGCTGTGTGGCGGTCAGTGAGTGCCAGAGTAAAGTCTCCGAGTGAAGAAGAATTCTTTTCAGTGCTTGCTGTGATGTCCCACTCAAGAACACCTGGATAGGAAGCAGCTGAAGTGGAGATCTGGCTGTGGTCAGTAACTCCAGATAACATAGTCGTGCTAGAATGTTGGTAAAGGTAGGCACTACCCATGAGTGTCTGGAAAGGGGTACCAGTAGCCGATGCCGAACTGACGGCAGGGGCAGAGACTCTGGAGAAGTTGCAGACACTTCGTGTTAGGGAAGTTGCATTGCTCACCACAGGAGGAGAATGCTGCAGAGAATTTAGAGTTCCAAGTAGAGATGGATGTTGGAAATTTTCTGTAAGAACAAGAGGGTCATGAAAAACTCAGGGAGGTTGAGAAATTCTCACTACGTTTGAGGAACGGCATCATCTGAAGGTTCTTGCTATCAGGACACCTCTACTATCACTACTTCCTGAGAAACCCAAAATCAGACAGTTAATGATGGCTGTAAGGACTGAGCAGTTTTCCACTCTTCTCTATTAACTGCCTGTGCTCCCAATCTTGGGCACAGACGGGCAGAAGAGCCAAGTGGTGTGGTTCAGAGATTGTTCTCTAGGCTGGAAGCAACCTTCTCCCTGCCCTGTCTTTCCCTTCAGCCTGCACTCGTATTGACTTCTATGCTATTTCCTAGACTGGAAGCATTTTAGAACTAGGAGGCCCTTAGAGAACTTCGATGTTCTCAGTCTCATTTCGTGAGTAAGGAAACTGAGGCTCAGAGAGGTCGGGTTGACTTGTTCAAGTTCTCTCATTATGTTAGTATCATTACCAGGTTTCAGAACCTAAGTATCCTGACTTCCTTGCCAGGACTCCACTCTGAGCATGATACTGCCAGAAAGCAGGAGAAATAGAACTTATAATATAGGCATTTTTTTTGTCCATTAGAAAACAGTACGGCTATTACCATTGTCGTCTTCAGTGTCTCCCTTTGCTTGTGCAGTTCCCACGCTATTACCTAGAGGTGACGTACAGCTCAGTCCAACTGGTGAATTGAAAGAGTCATTTTTGCCCTCTTCAAGCCTGGTTTCTCATCCTACCTCAAAATGATTACCCGAAAGTGGATTTCTTAAGTGCTTTTGGAAAGGGAAAAGTTATCTGATTCCTTCAGATTACTCATCTATAAAGTGGTTATAACACCACCACCAATAATAATAGCAGTAATAATTAATAGATGAATAAGCTGATCTATTGCGTATGGTTTATATGGAGGAAGATACAATAAGTTCTAGAAAGACAAAGAAAAATCATGACAAGCATATTACGTTAACGAAAAAGAAATCCATAGATATTAATGAAAACTGGGGTATGTGGCAAGTATCGAAGCCTAATGAATTTACTAACAAATGGCATTCTGTACCATCCATGCAACATTATGAAAGTGAATTTTGCCCACTCTATTTTAGTGAATACTATTAACCAGAAAACACGATGGAGGTGATAGAGGTGAATGAATTCCTAGCCAATGCATACAGACAGAGAAGGTATGTCAGTAAAAAATGCATAACAAGCAACAGAATGCAATAAATGTGCATGTATAGGTAGCCACAACACACATAGACAAGTATTTCAATGAAAACCGGTACGAAGCAGACGGCAAAATAATAAGTGTAAAAGAGTTTCATTATTGTGCTCCTTCATATTTTTACCCAGCAAGTAAGAGGTATTAAGCCTAGGAGAAATATATATTTCAATGAATATAGCTTATATAATAAGCAGAAAGGAAGCTTAAAATGTATCAGGAAGGTTTTTGGATTTATCCTAGAACTTAGATTAGAATCATCTTCAGCATCCAAGAAGATGGCATCCCAAAACCTCAAAAAACCATCATGCCTAGAATCCCATTAAAAAAGATTTTCAAATGTAAGAAAATCCACAGGACTCCACAATATGGTTTTCGATAAACGTGGATGTTTGTTTGTTTTGTTTCTTTGGCCGCGCCGCGTGGCCCTGGCCGTGAAAGCACCGAGTCCTAAGCACTGGACCGCCAGGGAATTCCCTAAGTGGGGGGGAATTAGAGATGTGGGGCTTGACTTTTTCTTCTTCTTCTTCTTCTTCGGTAGCTAAGATCTACAAGCGAACGATGGCTGTTGATCAGTGTGCTCTCTGTGTTAGGAAGGAAATAACTGTAAAAATGAAAAGCAGCCTTGCCTTAGAACCTACATATCACACAAAGGAAAATAGTCCTTCTGATTCAATTTAGAAGATATCACTTAAAATGTTGAATTGGCGAAATGTCTACCTAGTTTAAAAATTAGAAAGAATAAAACACTGAAAAGCAGCCCCCTAGATAACCACTGTGGTTGCTTGTTTATAGGAGGCATCATTTCTAAAACGTATTTCTAAAACGTTTATATTCAAAACTGTCAAGTGGCCAACTGTATTCAGAGAGGCAATAAAAGAAAGAAAACGGAGTATGACTTTTCTGATAAGCTGCCTTTCCTGGCGATCCCCTGTTCTGGCCTTACTTTCCTTCTTCGTCTGTTAATGTAAGGGTTTGCTACCATCAACTTGGTTTTGCCCTGCTCTGAGCAGGTTTCCCTCTGTGCTGTTTCTGCTTTAATTGAAAATCTTTGGTTCCCATCAGCATTCCATTGCAAACTCCGTTTTTCTTGAGAGCTCCTCTATGCTTTCCCTCTTCATTCTTACATTTTCTCCCATCTCTTGGTGCCTGTTGGCCTGTGCTAATGAAAACCATCCTAAACTTCCTTACGCTCGACTCTGTGCCTCCCTGTAGAGCCCAGTACTCTCCATCCTCTCTCCCTATTCTCTCTTTTCAACTAGTCGAAATCCTAGTGGAGGGAGACCATTAGAGATGAAACATCTTGGTATATATTGCTAGTTTTCTATGTCCCCTGGCTTTTCTATGTTTCTGTTGAAACACTCTTGAGAAGTGTCTGATTTCGTTTTCTACATGGGTACCCTTTAAGGCTCAATACTGGAAAAGAAGGGGATCAGAGTGATCAACCCAATGTGGTATCCTAACGTAACAGTTAAGGAAAGCAACAGGCTTTGTGAGACAGCCAGTGATTTGTCCAAAGTCACACAGATAGTAAACGTCAAAGTCAAAAGTGAAATTAGGTCTCCAGACTTGTAGTTCAATACTTTCCCTCATTATTCCATGCTATTTTGAATCTCCTACTCAATTTAGGGGCAAAAGAAATCGAACGCAAAACTTTCCAAAGTTTCTTTTCTTACCTGACATGGTCAGAGAAGAGGAAGCATCCACTGCAGGTACAAGGGATGAGGAGACAACACTAGAGGATGTCTGAGTGGCTGCAGCTGAACGGCGCACGTGTCCAGTACAGAGGTCACTGGTTACTGGTCCAAACAGCTCCACGGAAACCCCAAGACTCTACCAAGTGGTAGTAGGTTTGGTAGGAGAGTGATGTCACAAAGCAGGCAGTTGAAAGGTATGAGAGAGCCAATAGGGAGGTCCGATCCCCAACAGGAAGGCGGGCTTGGGTGAAGAGAGTGTAGGAGAGCTAAAACAACACCTGAGTTTCTGAGCTCTGGGGAGGAAATCCTAGAAGACAGATTTACCTCCCCCAGGCTCTTCCATTAGGGAAATCATTGCAACATTTCTTACAGACGTTCATTAATACACTGAACTAAGAGTTACTTACATTCTACAGAGTATTCTATTTTATGTATCATATACTTAGAGCTATATAGATCTTATTTAATTAATAATCCTTAGGAAGGAAAGAGCCATCTAGTTTGAACTATTACAGTTGTTCTGAAATCATATGTGTCTAATGAGTGAACTGATAGCAGCTTTTAAGGAGCCAAAGTAGGGATTAAGAAGCTCTCTTTGTAACTTGGTTCAAGAGTAGGGTGAAGTTTCTTGAGTGTACCTTGTGGAGAATGTTGTGGTCCAAGGCTCTTCTCTTTTAGTTTCTTCTCCTTGACTCCTACCTTCCTTGGGCTGGGCTAGGCTGGGGGCCAGGTTGGACTTGCGACTTAACATTTCTCTTCCGCTTTCTCTTTGTTTTTTTTCTTCCATTATGGGCATTGCTTCGAGGACAAGCCTTGATCTTGCATTGGACGTTACTTCCTGTCAACTTCCAGCAGCAGGAGTCTTCTTTTCAGTGCTTGATGCCTCACGAAATAGACTCTGCCCGTTGGCAGCAAATACCAGAGAGCTAGGAGACAGAGCTGGTTGCAGACCTTTCCTCTTCCAGCCTTTGGTTGCAATTGTTTGGCCCGTAATTTGCTAGCTCTAGTTCCTTGGGCCACACAGGTATCCTGCCATCTCCAGCTCTTGTTATATGTGAGAGACATTCTGAACACTGTCCCTTTTTCTTTGCACAGAAGTATATACAGTGTGGCAGTTACTGTAATCTCCTCCGCCTTGCAAACAGCCACTCTAGAATCTTGGACCTCTAGGACTCTCTGTCTTGCATGCTTGGGGGCAAGGCCAAGCAAAATGAAGAGGAGAATAATTAGAGAAAGAGGAGGACGTTGGTGGAGAATTGGGAGCAGGTAAGGTGAAAAGGGCACAGGAGAAAAGAGATGCATGTAGACTTTTTGGTTTCTGTGGGAAACAGGTTGACACACTTGGGCCTCATTTGGTATTAACAGAACAGAGAGTTAAAGATCTAAGTAGCTAGATAGTGTGCAGCAACTGCCATGAAGTCTGTACACTGAAGAGAACAGTCTCACATCTAGTTTTCATTTTGTTTTATGTCATAGTACCTTATTTATAGCATTCACTGGTGTGTTTGTAGAATACAGATGTTTTCAAATGCTCTGGTTTTGTCTACATGGTTATCTCCTTGTCCTGTTTGTAAGGAATCCAACATTGTAAGACATATTGCATGTTTTTCTCTTGACGACTGTTGACCTTGAAGCGTCATGAGCTAGCTTGAGCTGTTGGATTCTGTGGAGAAACGTTCAAAAGGGTCTGTGAAAAAGGCACTGTGGTGAGTCGCATTATGCACCCGAGCGTAAGGAGCAGATATCTGCCACCAGCCCAGCTTGGCCTGGATTGCCTCTGTTTTAGTTCCCCTGGTCAGTGCTTTTCTCCCTAACCACTCTTGTGACTGTGATAATGTGAGTAAGGGCGGAGTTGCTAATGATCTATGTGTGAGGTAAGCTGGTTTGAGGGAGGAAATCTATGGACCTAGTCATTTTCCTTGGTGGTAAGCTTTCAGGGGTGCAGAGATTGATCTTCCTGGGGCCTTTTCTGGTCCCAGGAAGATATCGCATAGATGGGACCCCCCAAGACACACATTGAATCTTTAGGCCTGTTTTTCCTATTATGAGGTACGAGTTTCTTCACTGATGGGGATGATGCTTATCTGAGAAGAAATTGTGAAAGGTGGTGTAGTGTAGAGGTGTGGCTTCAGCTTTTAAGTTTTCCTCCAGGTTTTTCCCCTAAGCTTCCTACTTCGGACGGCCTACTTACATGATACTAGTAGGTGATGTCCGGCTAACAACTTCCTAAATATACCTGCAAGCCAGATCAGTGTCTCTTTTCTCTGTATTCCCATGGAAGTCAAGAGTCCCGCCGAATTTTCCATCGAAACAGTTGATTTGTGTTGTCTCTAGGAATTCTAAAGGGCGTACCGTTGCTTCCTAACCGGTGTCATTTGGGAGATCCGCCTCTGTACGTTCAAATGATTAATTTTGAGACTTTGCTCATGTGTGCAGTAAACCCTTGAATTCCCTAAGACCTTCCTTTCCTCCATCTCCTACCCCATTAAGCCCGCTTCAGTTCATCTCCTGAATTTCTTTGGAATCTGTCAGCCAGCTCTTCCTCAACTTCCTAATACTGAACTTGCCTGTCTGTTGCGATTAGGTCCTAACTAGTGTCCATATATATCTTGTTTCCTTCCAATCCACTCTTCACACAAGAAACCTTCAAAGCAAGTTGGAACGGTGCTCATAAACATCGCTCACAAACATTGTTTTGAGAATAGAAAACACACTGTTGGCCTTTAAGACTCTGCGTGGTCTAGAATCCTCTCTGCTTCTCTAGTCCCATCTTGTGCCACTTTTGCCCTCACTTTCTATGCTTCAGATACACTGAATTAACCTTAGTTCTCACTCATCTGACAGAAGTCAGTTCAGATACTATTTTTCACTGTGATTCCTAGCATTAAGGAATTTGATTATCAGGTTTTGTATGAGGACTATTTCATCAGGGGTACAGAAGTTCTGGCCATCTCTGGTTTTGGATATCCCTTATTTGTTGAGACCTTTGCGTTGTTTGGTGGCCTTTTGTCTGTTTTCCAGATGGGAAAACAGGAACAAGGGAAGTATAGGTTATTACTAGGTGGGGTTGAACAAGTGGAGCAGCAAACTGCAAAGCAGAAAGAAGAGGGACGTACTATAGAGGGATATGACTTCCATTCTCAAGGCGCCTGCATCCTGTGCAGGGAGACAGCCTAACATAAAATGTGCCTAACAACAAATATATTGACTTCTTACTAAAAATCTCCAGTTCATAGAACCGAGGGGTTTGTACCTTCTCCTTTAAAAGTGATAGTCCTGGGACTTCCCCGGTGGTCCCGTGGTGAAGACTCTGCGCTTGCAATGCAGCAGGCGTGGGTTCAATCCCTGGTTGGGGAGCTAAGATCCCACATGCTGCGCAGCCAAAGAAATTTTTTTCGAACGTTATACTCCTGTATTATTGGCTTTAGTGGTTTCGATTTTGTTTTACTGTTAAGAAGATTTCAGTTTATTTACCGGGAACAAACAACACATAATGTAAAAATAGTTTCCCAGAAACGATTTCCATCATTCTCTTCTTCCCTTTCTCCCGCAGACTGGTGTTTCACCTTGACAAGTTCTCTGTCATTCCATAGGAAAGCTGTCTGGCTTGGAGGTTGCAATCCCAGGGAATTTTTCATCAGCGGGGAAGTCTCCATCACTACAGAGGAATCAAGGGAGAAGTCAGTCCCTGGTAAGTGAGATGCTCCCCCTAAACACCAACACAGCAGTCGTGTACCTTTCAAGGGGTTCAGGGGCAAGATGGGCAAGGCATTTCTACTAACTCTTCTTAAGGATCACGGACAGCGCCCTGTGCTACGAGGTAAGCGGTGACTGTTGTAGTTCTTACTGGTGATCCTTTCCTGTCACTGATTCTCGGCTTTCTTTGTATTTCATAGGACTGTTGTCAGTCCAATACAAAATGAGTCTTATTTTTAAAAACCTGAAATGTTTTACAGAGCCTAGCATTCTCATATAGGGTCCTTTCCATTCTCCCCACTTTCCCGAGAGGCCAAGAACACTTCACACCATGAACTAGGAGAGGGGGTAGAGCCCTTTCTGATGAAATACATCAACAAAGACAGAGTCTTAGCCTGCTTGCTCTCTGGACAGGATCTCGGACCACAAGGTCTTCACTCCTGGTGTAAATGAAGGAAGTGAGGACAGTTCAACTGGCACTCTCATAACAAGAGTTCTGAAACACCTTCCAAAGAGACTATAGCAGTAGATGAGGGAAGGGAGTGCTACAGTGTGGCAGTACCGGGGGAATGATCGGCTACAGCAGTGAAAAGTGTGGTACCGATTGGTGTGCTCTCGGGGTTCTTGTACATGTAGCATAGATGACCTCTACAGTGGCCCTCCCACCTTCCCACCTGCATTAGGTGTTCTTTTTTTTTGTAATTTATGTTTATGTATTTATTTACTGTTTGAACTTATTTATTCTACGTATTTATTTTTTTGGCTGCACTGGGTCTCTCATTGCTGTGCACGGGCTTTCTCTAGTTGGCGGCTAGCGGGGGCTACTCTTGCTTGCGGTGTGCGGGCATCTCATCGCGGTGGCTTCTCTTGTTGCGGAGCATGGGCTGTAGGCACGTGGGCTTCGGTAGTTGAGGCTCACGGGCTCTAGAATGCAGGCTCCGTCGTTGTGGCACATGCGCTTAGTTGCTGCACGGCATGTGGGATCTTCGCAGACCAGGGCTCGAACCCGTGTCCCCTGCATTGGCAGGCGCCACCAGGGAAGCCCTAGGTGTTCTCATATAGAGTCTAAAAACAGAGAGCACTGAGAGAAGGTAGTGGTTATTAAAGGCTCAGGATCTAAATTCTACCTGTCTCTACACCCCTTCCCAGCTGTCGATTTGACCCCATTTTTGAATGCTGACCTCATTGTTCAACTTTTCTCTGCCGTCTGTATACTCACCTTGAAAACTTGTTTCTGTGATGCGTTGAGCAGACACAGGGTGGCAGACTGCAGAGGTGGAAGCTGGTGGTCGGATATTTGTGGGCTGAATCTCCTTCAGTCCCATTCCCATTTCTGGTTGCCCAGAGGCCCTACTTCCTGTGTGTGACGCCGAGCCGTAGGATTGCGGGCAGGAGCCAAGTTCTCCATACAGTAAAGACCCCAGTGTGCCTTGGTTATAGTAATATACCTGGCTTCCTTCCTGGCAGGGAAGTGACAGGCGGCTCTGCCCCTGATTTGTTCGTGGGCCTCCTGATCCAGCAGTTCCCTTGGCTCTGCCCCTGTCGTCAGCTGCCCCTAGGATAACTCTGAGCCCTAGCCACTTCTCTGGTAGATTTCCCTATTCCCCCACTACAGTCACACCTGAATAAGGCGACTCAGACCTTTCAGAGATGTGTCCTGAACCTCTTGTTTTCTGAAATACCTATCTGGTGGTTGTGAGACTTAAGGCCAGCGTCCCCGAGAGACTTTTTCTATTTCTCCTAGTAAACCTAGACTCCTCTTCTGTCACCTTCAACTCTACTCCAATTGTGTTCTTTCAACCCAGACCTCTGACCCTGCTTTTTACTTCTGCCATTTCATCCTCACTCCTGCTTCCTTTCCTAAATCCATACGTCTCTTTTGGCCTTCCTAGCCCTGGGCCAAGTTCCTTCCTCTTTGCTCAGTTTTTACCCCTTTCCTTCATTCTCCCATCCAACTTTCAGTCCTTCCTTTCTCACGCCCCAGTTAGCAGCATCTGAAAATTCGAAAGGTTTGTTACTCGTCTATTAATTGTATTCCATTTACTTATTCAGTTCTATACCTGTCTTACCTGTGTATGGAAGAACAGCTGGTAGCCAAGGTGGCACCAAGAATCCTAGCAGCTCTCACTTGACGTATCCGTAGTAGTCGGCAATTTCCATTTCGTTTTCCCTCTCGGTGAAAAATTGCAGCTTGCCCGAAGAGGTGTATCTGGCAGCATTCTCCCGTTGTTGTTGAGCCCGCCTCTTCATGGCCTCTCGCTCTGGCCTCTGCTCTTGTTCGATGGGCTTTGACATGACTGGCTCAGGCACGTTGGGTTCCCTCCATGGAACTCGTTGCTTGCTGAAGTCTTGGAGTAGAAATTGGGTTTGGAGCTTGGGTGGGGCCTGGCGCTTATTCACAGCAGGGGGAACAGGCTCCCGCTGGAGAGGAGCGCCAGATGAAGTTTTGGAGGGTGCAGGCCTAGGAGCAGCAGACTGAGGGACACGAGGCTGGGTGTGGTTGGTCCAAGCCGGTTGGGTTGGGTTGGTCACAGTTGGCTGAGCTGGTTTGGCGGGGCCTGGCAAAGAGGCAGGAGCTGGCTGGGATGAATTGACTGCAGCAGGTTGAGCTGAGTCAGTAGAACCAGGCTGGGCACGGTAAGCCCCAGCAGGCCGATGTGAGGCCAGAGACTGTGGCCTCCGAGGAGCGGGTCGAGCTTGAGGCTTGTCCCAGGCAGAAAAAGGCAGAGGTATCAACTTGACCTTCCCAGGAGGAGGCCGCTCATACTGGGCTGGAGATGGACACTCTGTTTCAGCACTGCTGTCTGGTTTCTGGGCTTGGACTTGCGTTTTCTCAGGACCCTTCCCCTCACGTGGGGTATGCCGCCATGGCTGGATAGCTGGGGGTGGCTGGGGGTCTTTGGGGTTGCTTGACTTTCCCAAGAGCCGACAGGAAGAGAGCCCAGTTTTCGTCTCATTCTTCTTCCCCAGCGCATGAAGAACCTTCACAGACTCCAGCATGCGCACGCCAAGGGAGGTTCGAGGCTTTTGAAAGCTCTGTTGGAGAAGCTCAGTTTGGTGTTCCTTTCGCTTCGTGTGGGGGATTGCTGGCTTCTCTTCTGCCTTGACTTTGTTCCCTGACTGCTTGTTCTCTTCAGCCTTGTTTCTCCCTCTGGTCCTTTTGGTCTTTTCCTGCCCGTGGCTCTTAGTTTTGCTGATCTTTCTGGATGCAGCTTTCTGAGGTTTGCCTTGAGAGTGCTTGGCCGTGTTCACAGGAGCCCTGTCACTGACTGCAGCGTGGCAGGTAACCACTTCTCCCCCTAACAGGCACTCTGGATTCTTTGGCTGGATTTTGGCCTTGGGAGCGCCACTGATAGGCTCAGAGGCTTTCTGTTTGTTCTTCCTGGGTTGATCAGAGGGAACCTTTATGACACTTGGCTTTTCCTGCACCTGATTCACCTTAATGGCTCTGGTGTCTTTAGCTTTGATCACGTTGGGACCTTGGGATTGATCAAGATCTTTCAAAGGATTAAAGAGCTGGGGAAGGTGAATATCCTCCGCCAGTGTAGTAACGTCTGCAAGACCACTGCTAGGTTCAGTCCCATTTTCAAGTGTCCCTAGGTCCTGACGACTCCGGCTGTTCTCTCCCAGATCAGCATTTTCAGAACCAGGCTGCTCCTCTTGGCTGAGGGGATCGGTGCAGGCCAGCGGCTGGTGAATATCAGGGATTCCTAAAGGGAGTAGTGGAGGATCTTGGTTCTCTGTTGGGATCTGGTAGGCATCCAGAGGCTTTGAAAGCTTGGTTTTGATATCATCCACGTGCTTACTCTCTATTTGTCCCTGGCTTGGAGCTGGAGGCAGGGCCAGGAGACGCCTGGCACTCTGGACTGGAGCTGTCACTGAAATGTCCCCAAGTTCAGATGGTGGGTTACTCTCAAGTATGTGGCTGTTTCTGCTACTGCAGGACTTGGGGAGTTCTTGACTTTGTGTCACACAAAACGTCTGGCTTGGAGGTTGCAATCCCAGGGAATTTTTCATCACCAGGGGGGAGGTCTCCATCCCTACAAAGGGATCAAGGGAGAAGTCAGTCCCTGGTAAGTGAGATGCTCCCCCTAAACACCAACACAGCAGTCGTGTACCTTTCAAGGGGTTCAGGGGCAAGATGGGCAAGGCATTTCTACTAACTCTTCTTAAGGATCATGGACAGTGCCCTATGCTACGAGGTAAGCGGTGACTGTTGTAATTCTTACTGGTGAGCCTTTCCTGTCGCTGATTCTCGGCTCGCTTTGTATGTCATAGGACTGTTATAAGTCCAATACAAAATGAGTCTTATTTTTAAAAACCTGAAATGTTTTACAGAGCCTAGCATTCTCATATAGGGTCCTTTCCATTCTCCCCACTTTCCCGAGAGGCCAAGAACACGTCACACCATGAACTAGGAGAGGGGGTAGAGCCCTTGCTGATGAAATACATCAACAAAGACAGAGTCTTAGCCTGCTTGCTCTCTGGACAGGATCTCGGACCACAAGGTCTTCAATCCTGGTATAAATGAAGGAAGTGAGGACAGTTCAACTGGCACTCTCATAACAAGAGTTCTGAAACACCTTCCAAAGAGACTATAGCAGTAGATGAGGGAAGGGAGTGCTACAGTGTGGCAGTACAGGGGGAACGATCGGCTACAGCAGTGAAAAGTGTGGTACCGATTGGTGTGCTCTCGGGGTTCTTGTACATGTAGCATAGATGACCTCTACAGTGGCCCTCCCACCTTCCCACCTGCATTAGGTGTTCTTTTTTTTGTAATTTATGTTTATGTATTTATTTACTGTTTGAACTTATTTAGTCTACGTATTTATTTTTTTGGCTGCACTGGGTCTCTCATTGCTGTGCACGGGCTTTCTCTGGTTGGCGGCTAGCGGGGGCTACTCTTGGTTGCGGTGTGCGGGCTTCTCATCGCGGTGGCTTCTCTTGTTGCGGAGCATGGGCTGTAGGCGCGTGGGCTTCGGTAGTTGAGGCTCACGGGCTCTAGAATGCAGGCTCCGTCGTTGTGGCACATGCGCTTAGTTGCTGCACGGCATGTGGGATCTTCGCAGACCAGGGCTCGAACCCGTGTCCCCCGCACTGCATTGGCAGGCGGATTCTTAACCACGGCGCCACCAGGGAAGCCCTAGGTGTTCTCATATAGAGTCTAAAAACAGAGGGCACTGAGCGAAGGTAGTGGTTATTAAAGGCTCAGGATCTAAATTCTACCTGCCTCTACACCCCTTCCCAGCTGTCGATTTGACCCCATTTTTGAATGCCGACCTCATTCTTCAACTTTCTCTGGCGTTTGTTATACTCACCTTGAAAACTTGTTTCCGTGATGCGTTGAGCAGACACAGGGTGGCAGACTGCAGAGGTGGAAGCTGGTGGTCGGATATTTGTGGGCTGAATCTCCTTCAGTCCCATTCCCATTTCTGGTTGCCCAGAGGCCCGACTTCCTGTGTATGACGCCGAGCCGTAGGATTGCGGGCAGGAGCCAAGTTCTCCATACAGTAAAGACCCCAGTGTGCCTTGGTTATAGTAATATACCTGGCTTCCTTCCTGGCAGGGAAGTGGCAGGCGGCTCTGCCCCTGATTTGGAATCTGAGATGGTGTTCCCTGAGCAAGGCTGGCAGAAAGCGATGGATGTAGAGGGACCATGTTCTTGGCGTCTGAAGTTTTATCATACTGGGCTGCCAGAAACATGGAGGAGGCAGCTGTGTGGCGGTCAGTGAGTGCCAGAGTAAAGTCTCCGAGTGAAGAAGAATTCTTTTCAGTGCTTGCTGTGATGTCCCACTCAAGAACACCTGGATAGGAAGCAGCTGAAGTGGAGATCTGGCTGTGGTCAGTAACTCCAGATAACATAGTCGTGCTAGAATGTTGGTAAAGGTAGGCACTACCCATGAGTGTCTGGAAAGGGGTACCAGTAGCCGATGCCGAACTGACGGCAGGGGCAGAGACTCTGGAGAAGTTGCAGACACTTCGTGTTAGGGAAGTTGCATTGCTCACCACAGGAGGAGAATGCTGCAGAGAATTTAGAGTTCCAAGTAGAGATGGATGTTGGAAATTTTCTGTAAGAACAAGAGGGTCATGACAAACTCAGGGAGGTTGAGAAATTCTCACTACGTTTGAGGAACGGCATCATCTGAAGGTTCTTGCTATCAGGACACCTCTACTATCACTACTTCCTGAGAAACCCAAAATCAGACAGTTAATGATGGCTGTAAGGACTGAGCAGTTTTCCACTCTTCTCTATTAACTGCCTGTGCTCCCAATCTTGGGCACAGACGGGCAGAAGAGCCAAGTGGTGTGGTTCAGAGATTGTTCTCTAGGCTGGAAGCAACCTTCTCCCCTGCCCTGTCTTTCCCTTCAGCCTGCACTCGTATTGACTTCTATGCTATTTCCTAGACTGGAAGCATTTTAGAACTAGGAGGCCCTTAGAGAACTTCGATGTTCTCAGTCTCATTTCGTGAGTAAGGAAACTGAGGCTCAGAGAGGTCGGGTTGACTTGTTCAAGTTCTCTCATTATGTTAGTATCATTACCAGGTTTCAGAACCTAAGTATCCTGACTTCCTTGCCAGGACTCCACTCTGAGCATGATACTGCCAGAAAGCAGGAGAAACAGAACTTATAATATAGGCATTTTTTTTGTCCATTAGAAAACAGTACGGCTATTACCATTGTCGTCTTCAGTGTCTCCCTTTGCTTGTGCAGTTCCCACGCTATTACCTAGAGGTGACGTACAGCTCAGTCCAACTGGTGAATTGAAAGAGTCATTTTTGCCCTCTTCAAGCCTGGTTTCTCATCCTACCTCAAAATGATTACCCGAAAGTGGATTTCTTAAGTGCTTTTGGAAAGGGAAAAGTTATCTGATTCCTTCAGATTACTCATCTATAAAGTGGTTATAACACCACCACCAATAATAATAGCAGTAATAATTAATAGATGAATAAGCTGATCTATTGCGTATGGTTTATATGGAGGAAGATACAATAAGTTCTAGAAAGACAAAGAAAAATCATGACAAGCATATTACGTTAACGAAAAAGAAATCCATAGATATTAATGAAAACGGGGGTATGTGGCAAGTATCGAAGCCTAATGAACTTACTAACAAATGGCATTCTGTACTATCCATGCAATATTATGAAAGTGAATTTTGCCCACTCTATTTTAGTGAATACTATTAACCAGAAAACACGATGGAGGTGATAGAGGTGAATGAATTCCTAGCCAATGCATACAGACAGAGAAGGTATGTCAGTAAAAAATGCATAACAAGCAACAGAATGCAATAAATGTGCATGTATAGGTAGCCACAACACATATAGACAAGTATTTCAATGAAAACCGGTACGAAGCAGACAGCAAAATAATAAGTGTAAAAGAGTTTCATTATTGTGCTCCTTCATATTTTTACCCAGCAAGTAAGAGGTATTAAGCCTAGGAGAAATATATATTTCAATGAATATAGCTTATATAATAAGCAGAAAGGAAGCTTAAAATGTATCAGGAAGGTTTTTGGATTTATCCTAGAACTTAGATTAGAATCATCTTCAGCATCCAAGAAGATGGCATCCCAAAACCTCAAAAAACCATCATGCCTAGAATCCAATTAAAAAAGATTTTCAAATGTAAGAAAATCCACAGGACTCCACAATATGGTTTTCGATAAACGTGGATGTTTGTTTGTTTTGTTTCTTTGGCCGCGCCGCGTGGCCCTGGCCGTGAAAGCACCGAGTCCTAAGCACTGGACCGCCAGGGAATTCCCTAAGTGGGGGGGAATTAGAGATGTGGGGCTTGACTTTTTCTTCTTCTTCTTCTTCTTCTTCTTCTTCGGTAGCTAAGATCTACAAGCGAACGATGGCTGTTGATCAATGTGCTCTCTGTGTTAGGAAGGAAATAACTGTAAAAATGAAAAGCAGCCTTGCCTTAGAACCTACATATCACACAAAGGAAAATAGTCCTTCTGATTCAATTTAGAAGATATCACTTAAAATGTTGAATTGGCGAAATGTCTACCTAGTTTAAAAATTAGAAAGAATAAAACACTGAAAAGCAGCCCCCTAGATAACCACTGTGGTTGCTTGTTTATAGGAGGCATCATTTCTAAAACGTGTTTCTAAAATGTTTATATTCAAAACTGTCAAGTGGCCAACTGTATTCAGAGAGGCAATAAAAGAAAGAAAACGGAGTATGACTTTTCTGATAAGCTGCCTTTCCTGGTGATCCCCTGTTCTGGCCTTACTTTCCTTCTTCGTCTGTTAATGTAAGGGTTTGCTACCATCAACTTGGTTTTGCCCTGCTCTGAGCAGGTTTCCCTCTGTGCTGTTTCTGCTTTAATTGAAAATCTTTGGTTCCCATCAGCATTCCATTGCAAACTCCGTTTTTCTTGAGAGCTCCTCTATGCTTTCCCTCTTCATTCTTACATTTTCTCCCATCTCTTGGTGCCTGTTGGCCTGTGCTAATGAAAACCATCCTAAACTTCCTTACGCTCGACTCTGTGCCTCCCTGTAGAGCCCAGTACTCTCCATCCTCTCTCCCTATTCTCTCTTTTCAACTAGTCGAAATCCTAGTGGAGGGAGACCATTAGAGATGAAACATCTTGGTATATATTGCTAGTTTTCTATGTCCCCTGGCTTTTCTATGTTTCTGTTGAAACACTCTTGAGAAGTGTCTGATTTCGTTTTCTACATGGGTACCCTTTAAGGCTCAGTACTGGAAAAGAAGGGGATCAGAGTGATCAACCCAATGTGGTATCCTAACGTAACAGTTAAGGAAAGCAACAGGCTTTGTGAGACAGCCAGTGATTTGTCCAAAGTCACACAGATAGTAAACGTCAAAGTCAAAACTGAAATTAGGTCTCCAGACTTGTAGTTCAATACTTTCCCTCATTATTCCATGCTATTTTGAATCTCCTACTCAATTTAGGGGCAAAAGAAATCGAACGCAAAACTTTCCAAAGTTTCTTTTCTTACCTGACATGGTCAGAGAAGAGGAAGCATCCACTGCAGGTACAAGGGATGAGGAGACAACACTAGAGGATGTCTGAGTGGCTGCAGCTGAACGGCGCACGTGTCCAGTACAGAGGTCACTGGTTACTGGTCCAAACAGCTCCACGGAAACCCCAAGGCTCTACCAAGTGGTAGTAGGTTTGGTAGGAGAGTGATGTCACAAAGCAGGCAGTTGAAAGGTATGAGAGAGCCAATAGGGAGGTCCGATCCCCAACAGGAAGGCGGGCTTGGGTGAAGAGAGTGTAGGAGAGCTAAAACAACACCTGAGTTTCTGAGCTCTGGGGAGGAAATCCTAGAAGACAGATTTACCTCCCCCAGGCTCTTCCATTAGGGAAATCATTGCAACATTTCTTACAGACGTTCATTAATACACTGAACTAAGAGTTACTTACATTCTACAGAGTATTCTATTTTATGTATCATATACTTAGAGCTATATAGATCTTATTTAATTAATAATCCTTAGGAAGGAAAGAGCCATCTAGTTTGAACTATTACAGTTGTTCTGAAATCATATGTGTCTAATGAGTGAACTGATAGCAGCTTTTAAGGAGCCAAAGTAGGGATTAAGAAGCTCTCTTTGTAACTTGGTTCAAGAGTAGGGTGAAGTTTCTTGAGTGTACCTTGTGGAGAATGTTGTGGTCCAAGGCTCTTCTCTTTTAGTTTCTTCTCCTTGACTCCTACCTTCCTTGGGCTGGGCTAGGCTGGGGGCCAGGTTGGACTTGCGACTTAACATTTCTCTTCCGCTTTCTCTTGTTTTTTTTTCTTCCATTATGGGCATTGCTTCGAGGACAAGCCTTGATCTTGCATTGGACGTTACTTCCTGTCAACTTCCAGCAGCAGGAGTCTTCTTTTCAGTGCTTGATGCCTCACGAAATAGACTCTGCCCGTTGGCAGCAAATACCAGAGAGCTAGGAGACAGAGCTGGTTGCAGACCTTTCCTCTTCCAGCCTTTGGTTGCAATTGTTTGGCCCCTAATTTGCTAGCTCTAGTTCCTTGGGCCACACAGGTATCCTGCCATCTCCAGCTCTTGTTATATGTGAGAGACATTCTGAACACTGTCCCTTTTTCTTTGCACAGAAGTATATACAGTGTGGCAGTTACTGTAATCTCCTCCGCCTTGCAAACAGCCACTCTAGAATCTTGGACCTCTAGGACTCTCTGTCTTGCATGCTTGGGTGCAAGGCCAAGCAAAATGAAGAGGAGAATAATTAGAGAAAGAGGAGGACGTTGGTGGAGAATTGGGAGCAGGTAAGGTGAAAGGGCACAGGAGAAAAGAGATGCATGTAGACTTTTTGGTTTCTGTGGGAAACAGGTTGACACACTTGGGCCTCATTTGGTATTAACAGAACAGAGAGTTAAAGATCTAAGTAGCTAGATATAGTGTGCAGCAACTGCCATGAAGTCTGTACACTGAAGAGAACAGTCTCACATCTAGTTTTCATTTTGTTTTATGTCATAGTACCTTATTTATAGCATTCACTGGTGTGTTTGTAGAATACAGATGTTTTCAAATGCTCTGGTTTTGTCTACATGGTTATCTCCTTGTCCTGTTTGTAAGGAATCCAACATTGTAAGACATATTGCATGTTTTTCTCTTGACGATTGTTGACCTTGAAGCGCCATGAACTAACTTGAGCTGTTGGATTCTGTGGAGAAACGTTCAAAAGGGTCTGTGAAAAAGGCACTGTGGTGAGTCGCATTATGCACCCGAGCGTAAGGAGCAGATATCTGCCACCAGCCCAGCTTGGCCTGGATTGCCTCTGTTTTAGTTCCCCTGGTTAGTGCTTTTCTCCCTAACCACTCTTGTGACTGTGATGATGTGAGTACGGGCTGAGTTGCTAATGATCTATGTGTGAGGTAAGCTGGTTTGAGGGAGGAAATCTATGGACCTAGTCATTTTCCTTGGTGGTAAGCTTTCAGGGGTGCAGAGATTGATCTTCCTGGGGCCTTTTCTGGTCCCAGGAAGATATCGCATAGATGGGACCTCCCAAGACACACATTGAATCTTTAGGCCTGTTTTTCCTATTATGAGGTACGAGTTTCTTCACTGATGGGGATGATGCTTATCTGAGAAGAAATTGTGAAAGGTGGTGTAGTGTGGAGGTGTGGCTTCAGCTTTTAAGTTTTCCTCCAGGTTTTTCCCCTAAGCTTCCTACTTCGGACGGCCTACTTACATGATACTAGTAGGTGATGTCCGGCTAACAACTTCCTAAATATACCTGCAAGCCAGATCAGTGTCTCTTTTCTCTGTATTCCCATGGAAATCAAGAGTCCCGCCGAATTTTCCATCGAAACAGTTGATTTGTGTTGTCTCTAGGAATTCTAAAGGGCGTACCGTTGCTTCCTAACCGGTGTCATTTGGGAGATCCGCCTCTGTACGTTCAAATGATTAATTTTGAGACTTTGCTCATGTGTGCAGTAAACCCTTGAATTCCCTAAGACCTTCCTTTCCTCCATCTCCTACCCCATTAAGCCCGCTTCAGTTCATCTCCTGAATTTCTTTGGAATCTGTCAGCCAGCTCTTCCTCAACTTCCTAATACTGAACTTGCCTGTCTGTTGCGATTAGGTCCTAACTAGTGTCCATATGTCTTGTTTCCTTCCCATCCACTCTTCACACAAGAAACCTTCAAAGCAAGTTGGAACGTTGCTCATAAACATCGCTCACAAACATTGTTTTGAGAATAGAAAACACACTGTTGGCCTTTAAGACTCTGCGTGGTCTAGAATCCTCTCTGCTTCTCTAGCCCCATCTTGTGCCACTTTTGCCCTCACTTTCTATGCTTCAGATACACTGAATTAACCTTAGTTCTCACTCATCTGACAGAAGTCAGTTCAGATACTATTTTTCACTGTGATTCCTAGCATTAAGGAATTTGATTATCAGGTTTTGTATGAGGACTATTTCATCAGGGGTACAGAAGTTCTGGCCATCTCTGGTTTTGGATATCCCTTATTTGTTGAGACCTTTGCGTTGTTTGGTTGCCTTTTGTCTGTTTTCCAGATGGGAAAACAGGAACAAGGGAAGTATAGGTTATTACTAGGTGGGGTTGAACAAGTGGAGCAGCAAACTGCAAAGCAGAAAGAAGAGGGACGCACTATAGAGGGATATGACTTCCATTCTCAAGGCGCCTGCATCCTGTGCAGGGAGACAGCCTAACATAAAATGTGCCTAACAACAAATATATTGACTTCTTACTAAAACTCTCCAGTTCATAGAACCGAGGGGTTTGTACCTTCTCCTTTAAAAGTGGTAGTCCTGGGACTTCCCCGGTGGTCCCGTGGTGAAGACTCTGCGCTTCCAATGCAGCAGGCGTGGGTTCAGTCCCTGGTTGGGGAGCTAAGATCCCACATGCTGCGCAGCCAAAGAAATTTTTTTCGAACGTTATACTCCTGTATTATTGGCTTTAGTGGTTTCGATTTTGTTTTACTGTTAAGAAGATTTCAGTTTATTTACCGGGAACAAACAACACATAATGTAAAAATAGTTTCCCAGAAACGATTTCCATCATTCTCTTCTTCCCTTTCTCCCGCAGACTGGTGTTTCACCTTGACAAGTTCTCTGTCATTCCATAGGAAAGCTGTCTGGCTTGGAGGTTGCGATCCCAGGGAATTTTTCATCAGCGGGGAAGTCTCCATCACTACAGAGGAATCAAGGGAGAAGTCAGTCCCTGGTAAGTGAGATGCTCCCCCTAAACACCAACACAGCAGTCGTGTACCTTTCAAGGGGTTCAGGGGCAAGATGGGCAAAGGCATTTCTACTAACTCTTCTTAAGGACCACGGACAGTGCCCTATGCTACGAGGTAAGCGGTGACTGTTGTAGTTCTTACTGGTGATCCTTTCCTGTCACTGATTCTCGGCTTTCTTTGTATTTCATAGGACTGTTGTAAGTCCAATACAAAATGAGTCTTATTTTTAAAAACCTGAAATGTTTTACAGAGCCTAGCATTCTCATATAGGGTCCTTTCCATTCTCCCCACTTTCCCGAGAGGCCAAGAACACGTCACACCATGAACTAGGAGAGGGGGTAGAGCCCTTTCTGATGAAATACATCAACAAAGACAGAGCCTTAGCCTGCTTGCTCTCTGGACAGGATCTCGGACCACAAGGTCTTCAATCCTGGTATAAATGAAGGAAGTGAGGACAGTTCAACTGGCACTCTCATAACAAGAGTTCTGAAATAACCTTCCAAAGAGACTATAGCAGTAGATGAGGGAAGGGAGTGCTACAGTGTGGCAGTACAGGGGGGAACGATCGGCTACAGCAGTGAAAAGTGTGGTACCGATTGGTGTGCTCTCGGGGTTCTTGTACATGTAGCATAGATGACCTCTACAGTGGCCCTCCCACCTTCCCACCTGCATTAGGTGTTCTTTTTTTTTGTAATTTATGTTTATGTATTTATTTACTGTTTGAACTTATTTATTCTACGTATTTATTTTTTTGGCCGCACTGGGTCTCTCATTGCTGTGCACGGGCTTTCTCTAGTTGGCGGCTAGCGGGGGCTACTCTTGGTTGCGGTGTGCGGGCATCTCATCGCGGTGGCTTCTCTTGTTGCGGAGCATGGGCTGTAGGCACGTGGGCTTCGGTAGTTGAGGCTCACGGGCTCTAGAATGCAGGCTCCGTCGTTGTGGCACATGCGCTTAGTTGCTGCGCGGCATGTGGGATCTTCGCAGACCAGGGCTCGAACCCGTGTCCCCTGCATTGGCAGGCGCCACCAGGGAAGCCCTAGGTGTTCTCATATAGAGTCTAAAAACAGAGAGCACTGAGAGAAGGTAGTGGTTATTAAAGGCTCAGGATCTAAATTCTACCTGTCTCTACACCCCTTCCCAGCTGTCGATTTGACCCCATTTTTGAATGCTGACCTCATTGTTCAACTTTTCTCTGCCGTCTGTATACTCACCTTGAAAACTTGTTTCTGTGATGCGTTGAGCAGACACAGGGTGGCAGACTGCAGAGGTGGAAGCTGGTGGTCGGATATTTGTGGGCTGAATCTCCTTCAGTCCCGTTCCCATTTCTGGTTGCCCAGAGGCCCGACTTCCTGTGTGTGACGCCGAGCCGTAGGATTGCGGGCAGGAGCCAAGTTCTCCATACAGTAAAGACCCCAGTGTGCCTTGGTTATAGTAATATACCTGGCTTCCTTCCTGGCAGGGAAGTGACAGGCGGCTCTGCCCCTGATTTGTTCGTGGGCCTCCTGATCCAGCAGTTCCCTTGGCTCTGCCCCTGTCGTCAGCTGCCCCTAGGATAACTCTGAGCCCTAGCCACTTCTCTGGTAGATTTCCCTATTCCCCCACTACAGTCACACCTGAATAAGGCAACTCAGACCTTTCAGAGATGTGTCCTGAACCTCTTGTTTTCTGAAATACCTATCTGGTGGTTGTGAGACTTAAGGCCAGCGTCCCCGAGAGACTTTTTCTATTTCTCCTAGTAAACCTAGACTCCTCTTCTGTCACCTTCAACTCTACTCCAATTGTGTTCTTTCAACCCAGACCTCTGACCCTGCTTTTTACTTCTGCCATTTCATCCTCACTCCTGCTTCCTTTCCTAAATCCATACGTCTCTTTTGGCCTTCCTAGCCCTGGGCCAAGTTCCTTCCTCTTTGCTCAGTTTTTACCCCTTTCCTTCATTCTCCCATCCAACTTTCAGTCCTTCCTTTCTCACGCCCCAGTTAGCAGCATCTGAAAATTCGAAAGGTTTGTTACTCGTCTATTTAATTGTATTCCATTTACTTATTCAGTTCTATACCTGTCTTACCTGTGTATGGAAGAACAGCTGGTAGCCAAGGTGGCACCAAGAATCCTAGCAGCTCTCACTTGACGTATCCGTAGTAGTCGGCAATTTCCATTTCGTTTTCCCTCTCGGTGAAAAATTGCAGCTTGCCCGAAGAGGTGTATCTGGCAGCATTCTCCCGTTGTTGTTGAGCCCGCCTCTTCATGGCCTCTCGCTCTGGCCTCTGCTCTTGTTCGATGGGCTTTGACATGACTGGCTCAGGCACGTTGGGTTCCCTCCATGGAACTCGTTGCTTGCTGAAGTCTTGGAGTAGAAATTGGGTTTGGAGCTTGGGTGGGGCCTGGCGCTTATTCACAGCAGGGGGAACAGGCTCCCGCTGGAGAGGAGCGCCAGATGAAGTTTTGGAGGGTGCAGGCCTAGGAGCAGCAGACTGAGGGACACGAGGCTGGGTGTGGTTGGTCCAAGCCGGTTGGGTTGGGTTGGTCACAGTTGGCTGAGCTGGTTTGGCGGGGCCTGGCAAAGAGGCAGGAGCTGGCTGGGATGAATTGACTGCAGCAGGTTGAGCTGAGTCAGTAGAACCAGGCTGGGCACGGTAAGCCCCAGCAGGCCGATGTGAGGCCAGAGACTGTGGCCTCCGAGGAGCGGGTCGAGCTTGAGGCTTGTCCCAGGCAGAAAAAGGCAGAGGTATCAACTTGACCTTCCCAGGAGGAGGCCGCTCATACTGGGCTGGAGATGGACACTCTGTTTCAGCACTGCTGTCTGGTTTCTGGGCTTGGACTTGCGTTTTCTCAGGACCCTTCCCCTCACGTGGGGTATGCCGCCATGGCTGGATAGCTGGGGGTGGCTGGGGGTCTTTGGGGTTGCTTGACTTTCCCAAGAGCCGACAGGAAGAGAGCCCAGTTTTCGTCTCATTCTTCTTCCCCAGCGCATGAAGAACCTTCACAGACTCCAGCATGCGCACGCCAAGGGAGGTTCGAGGCTTTTGAAAGCTCTGTTGGAGAAGCTCAGTTTGGTGTTCCTTTCGCTTCGTGTGGGGGATTGCTGGCTTCTCTTCTGCCTTGACTTTGTTCCCTGACTGCTTGTTCTCTTCAGCCTTGTTTCTCCCTCTGGTCCTTTTGGTCTTTTCCTGCCCGTGGCTCTTAGTTTTGCTGATCTTTCTGGATGCAGCTTTCTGAGGTTTGCCTTGAGAGTGCTTGGCCGTGTTCACAGGAGCCCTGTCACTGACTGCAGCGTGGCAGGTAACCACTTCTCCCCCTAACAGGCACTCTGGATTCTTTGGCTGGATTTTGGCCTTGGGAGCGCCACTGATAGGCTCAGAGGCTTTCTGTTTGTTCTTCCTGGGTTGATCAGAGGGAACCTTTATGACACTTGGCTTTTCCTGCACCTGATTCACCTTAATGGCTCTGGTGTCTTTAGCTTTGATCACGTTGGGACCTTGGGATTGATCAAGATCTTTCAAAGGATTAAAGAGCTGGGGAAGGTGAATATCCTCCGCCAGTGTAGTAACGTCTGCAAGACCACTGCTAGGTTCAGTCCCATTTTCAAGTGTCCCTAGGTCCTGACGACTCCGGCTGTTCTCTCCCAGATCAGCATTTTCAGAACCAGGCTGCTCCTCTTGGCTGAGGGGATCGGTGCAGGCCAGCGGCTGGTGAATATCAGGGATTCCTAAAGGGAGTAGTGGAGGATCTTGGTTCTCTGTTGGGATCTGGTAGGCATCCAGAGGCTTTGAAAGCTTGGTTTTGATATCATCCACGTGCTTACTCTCTATTTGTCCCTGGCTTGGAGCTGGAGGCAGGGCCAGGAGACGCCTGGCACTCTGGACTGGAGCTGTCACTGAAATGTCCCCAAGTTCAGATGGTGGGTTACTCTCAAGTATGTGGCTGTTTCTGCTACTGCAGGACTTGGGGAGTTCTTGACTTTGTGTCACACAAAACGTCTGGCTTGGAGGTTGCAATCCCAGGGAATTTTTCATCACCAGGGGGGAGGTCTCCATCCCTACAAAGGGATCAAGGGAGAAGTCAGTCCCTGGTAAGTGAGATGCTCCCCCTAAACACCAACACAGCAGTCGTGTACCTTTCAAGGGGTTCAGGGGCAAGATGGGCAAGGCATTTCTACTAACTCTTCTTAAGGATCATGGACAGTGCCCTATGCTACGAGGTAAGCGGTGACTGTTGTAATTCTTACTGGTGAGCCTTTCCTGTCGCTGATTCTCGGCTCGCTTTGTATTTCATAGGACTGTTATAAGTCCAATACAAAATGAGTCTTATTTTTAAAAACCTGAAATGTTTTACAGAGCCTAGCATTCTCATATAGGGTCCTTTCCATTCTCCCCACTTTCCCGAGAGGCCAAGAACACGTCACACCATGAACTAGGAGAGGGGGTAGAGCCCTTGCTGATGAAATACATCAACAAAGACAGAGTCTTAGCCTGCTTGCTCTCTGGACAGGATCTCGGACCACAAGGTCTTCAATCCTGGTATAAATGAAGGAAGTGAGGACAGTTCAACTGGCACTCTCATAACAAGAGTTCTGAAACACCTTCCAAAGAGACTATAGCAGTAGATGAGGGAAGGGAGTGCTACAGTGTGGCAGTACAGGGGGAACGATCGGCTACAGCAGTGAAAAGTGTGGTACCGATTGGTGTGCTCTCGGGGTTCTTGTACATGTAGCATAGATGACCTCTACAGTGGCCCTCCCACCTTCCCACCTGCATTAGGTGTTCTTTTTTTTGTAATTTATGTTTATGTATTTATTTACTGTTTGAACTTATTTAGTCTACGTATTTATTTTTTTGGCTGCACTGGGTCTCTCATTGCTGTGCACGGGCTTTCTCTAGTTGGCGG
Organism: Balaenoptera ricei; assembly: GCF_028023285.1. NCBI lineage: Eukaryota > Metazoa > Chordata > Mammalia > Artiodactyla > Balaenopteridae > Balaenoptera > Balaenoptera ricei. The sequence continues at coordinate 36,017,307 of NC_082651.1, forward strand.
CTAGCGGGGGCTACTCTTGGTTGCGGTGTGCGGGCTTCTCATCGCGGTGGCTTCTCTTGTTGCGGAGCATGGGCTGTAGGCGCGTGGGCTTCGGTAGTTGAGGCTCACGGGCTCTAGAATGCAGGCTCCGTCGTTGTGACACATGCGCTTAGTTGCTGCACGGCATGTGGGATCTTCGCAGACCAGGGCTCGAACCCGTGTCCCCCGCACTGCATTGGCAGGCGGATTCTTAACCACGGCGCCACCAGGGAAGCCCTAGGTGTTCTCATATAGAGTCTAAAAACAGAGGGCACTGAGCGAAGGTAGTGGTTATTAAAGGCTCAGGATCTAAATTCTACCTGCCTCTACACCCCTTCCCAGCTGTCGATTTGACCCCATTTTTGAATGCCGACCTCATTCTTCAACTTTCTCTGGCGTTTGTTATACTCACCTTGAAAACTTGTTTCCGTGATGCGTTGAGCAGACACAGGGTGGCAGACTGCAGAGGTGGAAGCTGGTGGTCGGATATTTGTGGGCTGAATCTCCTTCAGTCCCATTCCCATTTCTGGTTGCCCAGAGGCCCGACTTCCTGTGTATGACGCCGAGCCGTAGGATTGCGGGCAGGAGCCAAGTTCTCCATACAGTAAAGACCCCAGTGTGCCTTGGTTATAGTAATATACCTGGCTTCCTTCCTGGCAGGGAAGTGGCAGGCGGCTCTGCCCCTGATTTGGAATCTGAGATGGTGTTCCCTGAGCAAGGCTGGCAGAAAGCGATGGATGTAGAGGGACCATGTTCTTGGCGTCTGAAGTTTTATCATACTGGGCTGCCAGAAACATGGAGGAGGCAGCTGTGTGGCGGTCAGTGAGTGCCAGAGTAAAGTCTCCGAGTGAAGAAGAATTCTTTTCAGTGCTTGCTGTGATGTCCCACTCAAGAACACCTGGATAGGAAGCAGCTGAAGTGGAGATCTGGCTGTGGTCAGTAACTCCAGATAACATAGTCGTGCTAGAATGTTGGTAAAGGTAGGCACTACCCATGAGTGTCTGGAAAGGGGTACCAGTAGCCGATGCCGAACTGACGGCAGGGGCAGAGACTCTGGAGAAGTTGCAGACACTTCGTGTTAGGGAAGTTGCATTGCTCACCACAGGAGGAGAATGCTGCAGAGAATTTAGAGTTCCAAGTAGAGATGGATGTTGGAAATTTTCTGTAAGAACAAGAGGGTCATGACAAACTCAGGGAGGTTGAGAAATTCTCACTACGTTTGAGGAACGGCATCATCTGAAGGTTCTTGCTATCAGGACACCTCTACTATCACTACTTCCTGAGAAACCCAAAATCAGACAGTTAATGATGGCTGTAAGGACTGAGCAGTTTTCCACTCTTCTCTATTAACTGCCTGTGCTCCCAATCTTGGGCACAGACGGGCAGAAGAGCCAAGTGGTGTGGTTCAGAGATTGTTCTCTAGGCTGGAAGCAACCTTCTCCCTGCCCTGTCTTTCCCTTCAGCCTGCACTCGTATTGACTTCTATGCTATTTCCTAGACTGGAAGCATTTTAGAACTAGGAGGCCCTTAGAGAACTTCGATGTTCTCAGTCTCATTTCGTGAGTAAGGAAACTGAGGCTCAGAGAGGTCGGGTTGACTTGTTCAAGTTCTCTCATTATGTTAGTATCATTACCAGGTTTCAGAACCTAAGTATCCTGACTTCCTTGCCAGGACTCCACTCTGAGCATGATACTGCCAGAAAGCAGGAGAAACAGAACTTATAATATAGGCATTTTTTTTGTCCATTAGAAAACAGTACGGCTATTACCATTGTCGTCTTCAGTGTCTCCCTTTGCTTGTGCAGTTCCCACGCTATTACCTAGAGGTGACGTACAGCTCAGTCCAACTGGTGAATTGAAAGAGTCATTTTTGCCCTCTTCAAGCCTGGTTTCTCATCCTACCTCAAAATGATTACCCGAAAGTGGATTTCTTAAGTGCTTTTGGAAAGGGAAAAGTTATCTGATTCCTTCAGATTACTCATCTATAAAGTGGTTATAACACCACCACCAATAATAATAGCAGTAATAATTAATAGATGAATAAGCTGATCTATTGCGTATGGTTTATATGGAGGAAGATACAATAAGTTCTAGAAAGACAAAGAAAAATCATGACAAGCATATTACGTTAACGAAAAAGAAATCCATAGATATTAATGAAAACGGGGGTATGTGGCAAGTATCGAAGCCTAATGAACTTACTAACAAATGGCATTCTGTACTATCCATGCAATATTATGAAAGTGAATTTTGCCCACTCTATTTTAGTGAATACTATTAACCAGAAAACACGATGGAGGTGATAGAGGTGAATGAATTCCTAGCCAATGCATACAGACAGAGAAGGTATGTCAGTAAAAAATGCATAACAAGCAACAGAATGCAATAAATGTGCATGTATAGGTAGCCACAACACATATAGACAAGTATTTCAATGAAAACCGGTACGAAGCAGACAGCAAAATAATAAGTGTAAAAGAGTTTCATTATTGTGCTCCTTCATATTTTTACCCAGCAAGTAAGAGGTATTAAGCCTAGGAGAAATATATATTTCAATGAATATAGCTTATATAATAAGCAGAAAGGAAGCTTAAAATGTATCAGGAAGGTTTTTGGATTTATCCTAGAACTTAGATTAGAATCATCTTCAGCATCCAAGAAGATGGCATCCCAAAACCTCAAAAAACCATCATGCCTAGAATCCAATTAAAAAAGATTTTCAAATGTAAGAAAATCCACAGGACTCCACAATATGGTTTTCGATAAACGTGGATGTTTGTTTGTTTTGTTTCTTTGGCCGCGCCGCGTGGCCCTGGCCGTGAAAGCACCGAGTCCTAAGCACTGGACCGCCAGGGAATTCCCTAAGTGGGGGGGAATTAGAGATGTGGGGCTTGACTTTTTCTTCTTCTTCTTCTTCTTCTTCGGTAGCTAAGATCTACAAGCGAACGATGGCTGTTGATCAATGTGCTCTCTGTGTTAGGAAGGAAATAACTGTAAAAATGAAAAGCAGCCTTGCCTTAGAACCTACATATCACACAAAGGAAAATAGTCCTTCTGATTCAATTTAGAAGATATCACTTAAAATGTTGAATTGGCGAAATGTCTACCTAGTTTAAAAATTAGAAAGAATAAAACACTGAAAAGCAGCCCCCTAGATAACCACTGTGGTTGCTTGTTTATAGGAGGCATCATTTCTAAAACGTATTTCTAAAACGTTTATATTCAAAACTGTCAAGTGGCCAACTGTATTCAGAGAGGCAATAAAAGAAAGAAAACGGAGTATGACTTTTCTGATAAGCTGCCTTTCCTGGTGATCCCCTGTTCTGGCCTTACTTTCCTTCTTAGTCTGTTAATGTAAGGGTTTGCTACCATCAACTTGGTTTTGCCCTGCTCTGAGCAGGTTTCCCTCTGTGCTGTTTCTGCTTTAATTGAAAATCTTTGGTTCCCATCAGCATTCCATTGCAAACTCCGTTTTTCTTGAGAGCTCCTCTATGCTTTCCCTCTTCATTCTTACATTTTCTCCCATCTCTTGGTGCCTGTTGGCCTGTGCTAATGAAAACCATCCTAAACTTCCTTACGCTCGACTCTGTGCCTCCCTGTAGAGCCCAGTACTCTCCATCCTCTCTCCCTATTCTCTCTTTTCAACTAGTCGAAATCCTAGTGGAGGGAGACCATTAGAGATGAAACATCTTGGTATATATTGCTAGTTTTCTATGTCCCCTGGCTTTTCTACGTTTCTGTTGAAACACTCTTGAGAAGTGTCTGATTTCGTTTTCTACATGGGTACCCTTTAAGGCTCAATACTGGAAAAGAAGGGGATCAGAGTGATCAACCCAATGTGGTATCCTAACGTAACAGTTAAGGAAAGCAACAGGCTTTGTGAGACAGCCAGTGATTTGTCCAAAGTCACACAGATAGTAAACGTCAAAGTCAAAAGTGAAATTAGGTCTCCAGACTTGTAGTTCAATACTTTCCCTCATTATTCCATGCTATTTTGAATCTCCTACTCAATTTAGGGGCAAAAGAAATCGAACGCAAAACTTTCCAAAGTTTCTTTTCTTACCTGACATGGTCAGAGAAGAGGAAGCATCCACTGCAGGTACAAGGGATGAGGAGACAACACTAGAGGATGTCTGAGTGGCTGCAGCTGAACGGCGCACGTGTCCAGTACAGAGGTCACTGGTTACTGGTCCAAACAGCTCCACGGAAACCCCAAGACTCTACCAAGTGGTAGTAGGTTTGGTAGGAGAGTGATGTCACAAAGCAGGCAGTTGAAAGGTATGAGAGAGCCAATAGGGAGGTCCGATCCCCAACAGGAAGGCGGGCTTGGGTGAAGAGAGTGTAGGAGAGCTAAAACAACACCTGAGTTTCTGAGCTCTGGGGAGGAAATCCTAGAAGACAGATTTACCTCCCCCAGGCTCTTCCATTAGGGAAATCATTGCAACATTTCTTACAGACGTTCATTAATACACTGAACTAAGAGTTACTTACATTCTACAGAGTATTCTATTTTATGTATCATATACTTAGAGCTATATAGATCTTATTTAATTAATAATCCTTAGGAAGGAAAGAGCCATCTAGTTTGAACTATTACAGTTGTTCTGAAATCATATGTGTCTAATGAGTGAACTGATAGCAGCTTTTAAGGAGCCAAAGTAGGGATTAAGAAGCTCTCTTTGTAACTTGGTTCAAGAGTAGGGTGAAGTTTCTTGAGTGTACCTTGTGGAGAATGTTGTGGTCCAAGGCTCTTCTCTTTTAGTTTCTTCTCCTTGACTCCTACCTTCCTTGGGCTGGGCTAGGCTGGGGGCCAGGTTGGACTTGCGACTTAACATTTCTCTTCCGCTTTCTCTTTGTTTTTTTTTCTTCCATTATGGGCATTGCTTCGAGGACAAGCCTTGATCTTGCATTGGACGTTACTTCCTGTCAACTTCCAGCAGCAGGAGTCTTCTTTTCAGTGCTTGATGCCTCACGAAATAGACTCTGCCCGTTGGCAGCAAATACCAGAGAGCTAGGAGACAGAGCTGGTTGCAGACCTTTCCTCTTCCAGCCTTTGGTTGCAATTGTTTGGCCCGTAATTTGCTAGCTCTAGTTCCTTGGGCCACACAGGTATCCTGCCATCTCCAGCTCTTGTTATATGTGAGAGACATTCTGAACACTGTCCCTTTTTCTTTGCACAGAAGTATATACAGTGTGGCAGTTACTGTAATCTCCTCCGCCTTGCAAACAGCCACTCTAGAATCTTGGACCTCTAGGACTCTCTGTCTTGCATGCTTGGGGGCAAGGCCAAGCAAAATGAAGAGGAGAATAATTAGAGAAAGAGGAGGACGTTGGTGGAGAATTGGGAGCAGGTAAGGTGAAAAGGGCACAGGAGAAAAGAGATGCATGTAGACTTTTTGGTTTCTGTGGGAAACAGGTTGACACACTTGGGCCTCATTTGGTATTAACAGAACAGAGAGTTAAAGATCTAAGTAGCTAGATAGTGTGCAGCAACTGCCATGAAGTCTGTACACTGAAGAGAACAGTCTCACATCTAGTTTTCATTTTGTTTTATGTCATAGTACCTTATTTATAGCATTCACTGGTGTGTTTGTAGAATACAGATGTTTTCAAATGCTCTGGTTTTGTCTACATGGTTATCTCCTTGTCCTGTTTGTAAGGAATCCAACATTGTAAGACATATTGCATGTTTTTCTCTTGACGACTGTTGACCTTGAAGCGTCATGAGCTAACTTGAGCTGTTGGATTCTGTGGAGAAACGTTCAAAAGGGTCTGTGAAAAAGGCACTGTGGTGAGTCGCATTATGCACCCGAGCGTAAGGAGCAGATATCTGCCACCAGCCCAGCTTGGCCTGGATTGCCTCTGTTTTAGTTCCCCTGGTCAGTGCTTTTCTCCCTAACCACTCTTGTGACTGTGATAATGTGAGTAAGGGCGGAGTTGCTAATGATCTATGTGTGAGGTAAGCTGGTTTGAGGGAGGAAATCTATGGACCTAGTCATTTTCCTTGGTGGTAAGCTTTCAGGGGTGCAGAGATTGATCTTCCTGGGGCCTTTTCTGGTCCCAGGAAGATATCGCATAGATGGGACCCCCCAAGACACACATTGAATCTTTAGGCCTGTTTTTCCTATTATGAGGTACGAGTTTCTTCACTGATGGGGATGATGCTTATCTGAGAAGAAATTGTGAAAGGTGGTGTAGTGTAGAGGTGTGGCTTCAGCTTTTAAGTTTTCCTCCAGGTTTTTCCCCTAAGCTTCCTACTTCGGACGGCCTACTTACATGATACTAGTAGGTGATGTCCGGCTAACAACTTCCTAAATATACCTGCAAGCCAGATCAGTGTCTCTTTTCTCTGTATTCCCATGGAAGTCAAGAGTCCCGCCGAATTTTCCATCGAAACAGTTGATTTGTGTTGTCTCTAGGAATTCTAAAGGGCGTACCGTTGCTTCCTAACCGGTGTCATTTGGGAGATCCGCCTCTGTACGTTCAAATGATTAATTTTGAGACTTTGCTCATGTGTGCAGTAAACCCTTGAATTCCCTAAGACCTTCCTTTCCTCCATCTCCTACCCCATTAAGCCCGCTTCAGTTCATCTCCTGAATTTCTTTGGAATCTGTCAGCCAGCTCTTCCTCAACTTCCTAATACTGAACTTGCCTGTCTGTTGCGATTAGGTCCTAACTAGTGTCCATATATATCTTGTTTCCTTCCAATCCACTCTTCACACAAGAAACCTTCAAAGCAAGTTGGAACGGTGCTCATAAACATCGCTCACAAACATTGTTTTGAGAATAGAAAACACACTGTTGGCCTTTAAGACTCTGCGTGGTCTAGAATCCTCTCTGCTTCTCTAGTCCCATCTTGTGCCACTTTTGCCCTCACTTTCTATGCTTCAGATACACTGAATTAACCTTAGTTCTCACTCATCTGACAGAAGTCAGTTCAGATACTATTTTTCACTGTGATTCCTAGCATTAAGGAATTTGATTATCAGGTTTTGTATGAGGACTATTTCATCAGGGGTACAGAAGTTCTGGCCATCTCTGGTTTTGGATATCCCTTATTTGTTGAGACCTTTGCGTTGTTTGGTGGCCTTTTGTCTGTTTTCCAGATGGGAAAACAGGAACAAGGGAAGTATAGGTTATTACTAGGTGGGGTTGAACAAGTGGAGCAGCAAACTGCAAAGCAGAAAGAAGAGGGACGTACTATAGAGGGATATGACTTCCATTCTCAAGGCGCCTGCATCCTGTGCAGGGAGACAGCCTAACATAAAATGTGCCTAACAACAAATATATTGACTTCTTACTAAAAATCTCCAGTTCATAGAACCGAGGGGTTTGTACCTTCTCCTTTAAAAGTGATAGTCCTGGGACTTCCCCGGTGGTCCCGTGGTGAAGACTCTGCGCTTGCAATGCAGCAGGCGTGGGTTCAATCCCTGGTTGGGGAGCTAAGATCCCACATGCTGCGCAGCCAAAGAAATTTTTTTCGAACGTTATACTCCTGTATTATTGGCTTTAGTGGTTTCGATTTTGTTTTACTGTTAAGAAGATTTCAGTTTATTTACCGGGAACAAACAACACATAATGTAAAAATAGTTTCCCAGAAACGATTTCCATCATTCTCTTCTTCCCTTTCTCCCGCAGACTGGTGTTTCACCTTGACAAGTTCTCTGTCATTCCATAGGAAAGCTGTCTGGCTTGGAGGTTGCAATCCCAGGGAATTTTTCATCAGCGGGGAAGTCTCCATCACTACAGAGGAATCAAGGGAGAAGTCAGTCCCTGGTAAGTGAGATGCTCCCCCTAAACACCAACACAGCAGTCGTGTACCTTTCAAGGGGTTCAGGGGCAAGATGGGCAAGGCATTTCTACTAACTCTTCTTAAGGATCACGGACAGCGCCCTGTGCTACGAGGTAAGCGGTGACTGTTGTAGTTCTTACTGGTGATCCTTTCCTGTCACTGATTCTCGGCTTTCTTTGTATTTCATAGGACTGTTGTCAGTCCAATACAAAATGAGTCTTATTTTTAAAAACCTGAAATGTTTTACAGAGCCTAGCATTCTCATATAGGGTCCTTTCCATTCTCCCCACTTTCCCGAGAGGCCAAGAACACTTCACACCATGAACTAGGAGAGGGGGTAGAGCCCTTTCTGATGAAATACATCAACAAAGACAGAGCCTTAGCCTGCTTGCTCTCTGGACAGGATCTCGGACCACAAGGTCTTCAATCCTGGTATAAATGAAGGAAGTGAGGACAGTTCAACTGGCACTCTCATAACAAGAGTTCTGAAATAACCTTCCAAAGAGACTATAGCAGTAGATGAGGGAAGGGAGTGCTACAGTGTGGCAGTACAGGGGGGAACGATCGGCTACAGCAGTGAAAAGTGTGGTACCGATTGGTGTGCTCTCGGGGTTCTTGTACATGTAGCATAGATGACCTCTACAGTGGCCCTCCCACCTTCCCACCTGCATTAGGTGTTCTTTTTTTTTGTAATTTATGTTTATGTATTTATTTACTGTTTGAACTTATTTATTCTACGTATTTATTTTTTTGGCCGCACTGGGTCTCTCATTGCTGTGCACGGGCTTTCTCTAGTTGGCGGCTAGCGGGGGCTACTCTTGGTTGCGGTGTGCGGGCATCTCATCGCGGTGGCTTCTCTTGTTGCGGAGCATGGGCTGTAGGCACGTGGGCTTCGGTAGTTGAGGCTCACGGGCTCTAGAATGCAGGCTCCGTCGTTGTGGCACATGCGCTTAGTTGCTGCACGGCATGTGGGATCTTCGCAGACCAGGGCTCGAACCCGTGTCCCCTGCATTGGCAGGCGCCACCAGGGAAGCCCTAGGTGTTCTCATATAGAGTCTAAAAACAGAGAGCACTGAGAGAAGGTAGTGGTTATTAAAGGCTCAGGATCTAAATTCTACCTGTCTCTACACCCCTTCCCAGCTGTCGATTTGACCCCATTTTTGAATGCTGACCTCATTGTTCAACTTTTCTCTGCCGTCTGTATACTCACCTTGAAAACTTGTTTCTGTGATGCGTTGAGCAGACACAGGGTGGCAGACTGCAGAGGTGGAAGCTGGTGGTCGGATATTTGTGGGCTGAATCTCCTTCAGTCCCGTTCCCATTTCTGGTTGCCCAGAGGCCCGACTTCCTGTGTGTGACGCCGAGCCGTAGGATTGCGGGCAGGAGCCAAGTTCTCCATACAGTAAAGACCCCAGTGTGCCTTGGTTATAGTAATATACCTGGCTTCCTTCCTGGCAGGGAAGTGACAGGCGGCTCTGCCCCTGATTTGTTCGTGGGCCTCCTGATCCAGCAGTTCCCTTGGCTCTGCCCCTGTCGTCAGCTGCCCCTAGGATAACTCTGAGCCCTAGCCACTTCTCTGGTAGATTTCCCTATTCCCCCACTACAGTCACACCTGAATAAGGCAACTCAGACCTTTCAGAGATGTGTCCTGAACCTCTTGTTTTCTGAAATACCTATCTGGTGGTTGTGAGACTTAAGGCCAGCGTCCCCGAGAGACTTTTTCTATTTCTCCTAGTAAACCTAGACTCCTCTTCTGTCACCTTCAACTCTACTCCAATTGTGTTCTTTCAACCCAGACCTCTGACCCTGCTTTTTACTTCTGCCATTTCATCCTCACTCCTGCTTCCTTTCCTAAATCCATACGTCTCTTTTGGCCTTCCTAGCCCTGGGCCAAGTTCCTTCCTCTTTGCTCAGTTTTTACCCCTTTCCTTCATTCTCCCATCCAACTTTCAGTCCTTCCTTTCTCACGCCCCAGTTAGCAGCATCTGAAAATTCGAAAGGTTTGTTACTCGTCTATTTAATTGTATTCCATTTACTTATTCAGTTCTATACCTGTCTTACCTGTGTATGGAAGAACAGCTGGTAGCCAAGGTGGCACCAAGAATCCTAGCAGCTCTCACTTGACGTATCCGTAGTAGTCGGCAATTTCCATTTCGTTTTCCCTCTCGGTGAAAAATTGCAGCTTGCCCGAAGAGGTGTATCTGGCAGCATTCTCCCGTTGTTGTTGAGCCCGCCTCTTCATGGCCTCTCGCTCTGGCCTCTGCTCTTGTTCGATGGGCTTTGACATGACTGGCTCAGGCACGTTGGGTTCCCTCCATGGAACTCGTTGCTTGCTGAAGTCTTGGAGTAGAAATTGGGTTTGGAGCTTGGGTGGGGCCTGGCGCTTATTCACAGCAGGGGGAACAGGCTCCCGCTGGAGAGGAGCGCCAGATGAAGTTTTGGAGGGTGCAGGCCTAGGAGCAGCAGACTGAGGGACACGAGGCTGGGTGTGGTTGGTCCAAGCCGGTTGGGTTGGGTTGGTCACAGTTGGCTGAGCTGGTTTGGCGGGGCCTGGCAAAGAGGCAGGAGCTGGCTGGGATGAATTGACTGCAGCAGGTTGAGCTGAGTCAGTAGAACCAGGCTGGGCACGGTAAGCCCCAGCAGGCCGATGTGAGGCCAGAGACTGTGGCCTCCGAGGAGCGGGTCGAGCTTGAGGCTTGTCCCAGGCAGAAAAAGGCAGAGGTATCAACTTGACCTTCCCAGGAGGAGGCCGCTCATACTGGGCTGGAGATGGACACTCTGTTTCAGCACTGCTGTCTGGTTTCTGGGCTTGGACTTGCGTTTTCTCAGGACCCTTCCCCTCACGTGGGGTATGCCGCCATGGCTGGATAGCTGGGGGTGGCTGGGGGTCTTTGGGGTTGCTTGACTTTCCCAAGAGCCGACAGGAAGAGAGCCCAGTTTTCGTCTCATTCTTCTTCCCCAGCGCATGAAGAACCTTCACAGACTCCAGCATGCGCACGCCAAGGGAGGTTCGAGGCTTTTGAAAGCTCTGTTGGAGAAGCTCAGTTTGGTGTTCCTTTCGCTTCGTGTGGGGGATTGCTGGCTTCTCTTCTGCCTTGACTTTGTTCCCTGACTGCTTGTTCTCTTCAGCCTTGTTTCTCCCTCTGGTCCTTTTGGTCTTTTCCTGCCCGTGGCTCTTAGTTTTGCTGATCTTTCTGGATGCAGCTTTCTGAGGTTTGCCTTGAGAGTGCTTGGCCGTGTTCACAGGAGCCCTGTCACTGACTGCAGCGTGGCAGGTAACCACTTCTCCCCCTAACAGGCACTCTGGATTCTTTGGCTGGATTTTGGCCTTGGGAGCGCCACTGATAGGCTCAGAGGCTTTCTGTTTGTTCTTCCTGGGTTGATCAGAGGGAACCTTTATGACACTTGGCTTTTCCTGCACCTGATTCACCTTAATGGCTCTGGTGTCTTTAGCTTTGATCACGTTGGGACCTTGGGATTGATCAAGATCTTTCAAAGGATTAAAGAGCTGGGGAAGGTGAATATCCTCCGCCAGTGTAGTAACGTCTGCAAGACCACTGCTAGGTTCAGTCCCATTTTCAAGTGTCCCTAGGTCCTGACGACTCCGGCTGTTCTCTCCCAGATCAGCATTTTCAGAACCAGGCTGCTCCTCTTGGCTGAGGGGATCGGTGCAGGCCAGCGGCTGGTGAATATCAGGGATTCCTAAAGGGAGTAGTGGAGGATCTTGGTTCTCTGTTGGGATCTGGTAGGCATCCAGAGGCTTTGAAAGCTTGGTTTTGATATCATCCACGTGCTTACTCTCTATTTGTCCCTGGCTTGGAGCTGGAGGCAGGGCCAGGAGACGCCTGGCACTCTGGACTGGAGCTGTCACTGAAATGTCCCCAAGTTCAGATGGTGGGTTACTCTCAAGTATGTGGCTGTTTCTGCTACTGCAGGACTTGGGGAGTTCTTGACTTTGTGTCACACAAAACGTCTGGCTTGGAGGTTGCAATCCCAGGGAATTTTTCATCACCAGGGGGGAGGTCTCCATCCCTACAAAGGGATCAAGGGAGAAGTCAGTCCCTGGTAAGTGAGATGCTCCCCCTAAACACCAACACAGCAGTCGTGTACCTTTCAAGGGGTTCAGGGGCAAGATGGGCAAGGCATTTCTACTAACTCTTCTTAAGGATCATGGACAGTGCCCTATGCTACGAGGTAAGCGGTGACTGTTGTAATTCTTACTGGTGAGCCTTTCCTGTCGCTGATTCTCGGCTCGCTTTGTATGTCATAGGACTGTTATAAGTCCAATACAAAATGAGTCTTATTTTTAAAAACCTGAAATGTTTTACAGAGCCTAGCATTCTCATATAGGGTCCTTTCCATTCTCCCCACTTTCCCGAGAGGCCAAGAACACGTCACACCATGAACTAGGAGAGGGGGTAGAGCCCTTGCTGATGAAATACATCAACAAAGACAGAGTCTTAGCCTGCTTGCTCTCTGGACAGGATCTCGGACCACAAGGTCTTCAATCCTGGTATAAATGAAGGAAGTGAGGACAGTTCAACTGGCACTCTCATAACAAGAGTTCTGAAACACCTTCCAAAGAGACTATAGCAGTAGATGAGGGAAGGGAGTGCTACAGTGTGGCAGTACAGGGGGAACGATCGGCTACAGCAGTGAAAAGTGTGGTACCGATTGGTGTGCTCTCGGGGTTCTTGTACATGTAGCATAGATGACCTCTACAGTGGCCCTCCCACCTTCCCACCTGCATTAGGTGTTCTTTTTTTTGTAATTTATGTTTATGTATTTATTTACTGTTTGAACTTATTTAGTCTACGTATTTATTTTTTTGGCTGCACTGGGTCTCTCATTGCTGTGCACGGGCTTTCTCTGGTTGGCGGCTAGCGGGGGCTACTCTTGGTTGCGGTGTGCGGGCTTCTCATCGCGGTGGCTTCTCTTGTTGCGGAGCATGGGCTGTAGGCGCGTGGGCTTCGGTAGTTGAGGCTCACGGGCTCTAGAATGCAGGCTCCGTCGTTGTGGCACATGCGCTTAGTTGCTGCACGGCATGTGGGATCTTCGCAGACCAGGGCTCGAACCCGTGTCCCCCGCACTGCATTGGCAGGCGGATTCTTAACCACGGCGCCACCAGGGAAGCCCTAGGTGTTCTCATATAGAGTCTAAAAACAGAGGGCACTGAGCGAAGGTAGTGGTTATTAAAGGCTCAGGATCTAAATTCTACCTGCCTCTACACCCCTTCCCAGCTGTCGATTTGACCCCATTTTTGAATGCCGACCTCATTCTTCAACTTTCTCTGGCGTTTGTTATACTCACCTTGAAAACTTGTTTCCGTGATGCGTTGAGCAGACACAGGGTGGCAGACTGCAGAGGTGGAAGCTGGTGGTCGGATATTTGTGGGCTGAATCTCCTTCAGTCCCATTCCCATTTCTGGTTGCCCAGAGGCCCGACTTCCTGTGTATGACGCCGAGCCGTAGGATTGCGGGCAGGAGCCAAGTTCTCCATACAGTAAAGACCCCAGTGTGCCTTGGTTATAGTAATATACCTGGCTTCCTTCCTGGCAGGGAAGTGGCAGGCGGCTCTGCCCCTGATTTGGAATCTGAGATGGTGTTCCCTGAGCAAGGCTGGCAGAAAGCGATGGATGTAGAGGGACCATGTTCTTGGCGTCTGAAGTTTTATCATACTGGGCTGCCAGAAACATGGAGGAGGCAGCTGTGTGGCGGTCAGTGAGTGCCAGAGTAAAGTCTCCGAGTGAAGAAGAATTCTTTTCAGTGCTTGCTGTGATGTCCCACTCAAGAACACCTGGATAGGAAGCAGCTGAAGTGGAGATCTGGCTGTGGTCAGTAACTCCAGATAACATAGTCGTGCTAGAATGTTGGTAAAGGTAGGCACTACCCATGAGTGTCTGGAAAGGGGTACCAGTAGCCGATGCCGAACTGACGGCAGGGGCAGAGACTCTGGAGAAGTTGCAGACACTTCGTGTTAGGGAAGTTGCATTGCTCACCACAGGAGGAGAATGCTGCAGAGAATTTAGAGTTCCAAGTAGAGATGGATGTTGGAAATTTTCTGTAAGAACAAGAGGGTCATGACAAACTCAGGGAGGTTGAGAAATTCTCACTACGTTTGAGGAACGGCATCATCTGAAGGTTCTTGCTATCAGGACACCTCTACTATCACTACTTCCTGAGAAACCCAAAATCAGACAGTTAATGATGGCTGTAAGGACTGAGCAGTTTTCCACTCTTCTCTATTAACTGCCTGTGCTCCCAATCTTGGGCACAGACGGGCAGAAGAGCCAAGTGGTGTGGTTCAGAGATTGTTCTCTAGGCTGGAAGCAACCTTCTCCCCTGCCCTGTCTTTCCCTTCAGCCTGCACTCGTATTGACTTCTATGCTATTTCCTAGACTGGAAGCATTTTAGAACTAGGAGGCCCTTAGAGAACTTCGATGTTCTCAGTCTCATTTCGTGAGTAAGGAAACTGAGGCTCAGAGAGGTCGGGTTGACTTGTTCAAGTTCTCTCATTATGTTAGTATCATTACCAGGTTTCAGAACCTAAGTATCCTGACTTCCTTGCCAGGACTCCACTCTGAGCATGATACTGCCAGAAAGCAGGAGAAACAGAACTTATAATATAGGCATTTTTTTTGTCCATTAGAAAACAGTACGGCTATTACCATTGTCGTCTTCAGTGTCTCCCTTTGCTTGTGCAGTTCCCACGCTATTACCTAGAGGTGACGTACAGCTCAGTCCAACTGGTGAATTGAAAGAGTCATTTTTGCCCTCTTCAAGCCTGGTTTCTCATCCTACCTCAAAATGATTACCCGAAAGTGGATTTCTTAAGTGCTTTTGGAAAGGGAAAAGTTATCTGATTCCTTCAGATTACTCATCTATAAAGTGGTTATAACACCACCACCAATAATAATAGCAGTAATAATTAATAGATGAATAAGCTGATCTATTGCGTATGGTTTATATGGAGGAAGATACAATAAGTTCTAGAAAGACAAAGAAAAATCATGACAAGCATATTACGTTAACGAAAAAGAAATCCATAGATATTAATGAAAACGGGGGTATGTGGCAAGTATCGAAGCCTAATGAACTTACTAACAAATGGCATTCTGTACTATCCATGCAATATTATGAAAGTGAATTTTGCCCACTCTATTTTAGTGAATACTATTAACCAGAAAACACGATGGAGGTGATAGAGGTGAATGAATTCCTAGCCAATGCATACAGACAGAGAAGGTATGTCAGTAAAAAATGCATAACAAGCAACAGAATGCAATAAATGTGCATGTATAGGTAGCCACAACACATATAGACAAGTATTTCAATGAAAACCGGTACGAAGCAGACAGCAAAATAATAAGTGTAAAAGAGTTTCATTATTGTGCTCCTTCATATTTTTACCCAGCAAGTAAGAGGTATTAAGCCTAGGAGAAATATATATTTCAATGAATATAGCTTATATAATAAGCAGAAAGGAAGCTTAAAATGTATCAGGAAGGTTTTTGGATTTATCCTAGAACTTAGATTAGAATCATCTTCAGCATCCAAGAAGATGGCATCCCAAAACCTCAAAAAACCATCATGCCTAGAATCCAATTAAAAAAGATTTTCAAATGTAAGAAAATCCACAGGACTCCACAATATGGTTTTCGATAAACGTGGATGTTTGTTTGTTTTGTTTCTTTGGCCGCGCCGCGTGGCCCTGGCCGTGAAAGCACCGAGTCCTAAGCACTGGACCGCCAGGGAATTCCCTAAGTGGGGGGGAATTAGAGATGTGGGGCTTGACTTTTTCTTCTTCTTCTTCTTCTTCTTCTTCTTCGGTAGCTAAGATCTACAAGCGAACGATGGCTGTTGATCAATGTGCTCTCTGTGTTAGGAAGGAAATAACTGTAAAAATGAAAAGCAGCCTTGCCTTAGAACCTACATATCACACAAAGGAAAATAGTCCTTCTGATTCAATTTAGAAGATATCACTTAAAATGTTGAATTGGCGAAATGTCTACCTAGTTTAAAAATTAGAAAGAATAAAACACTGAAAAGCAGCCCCCTAGATAACCACTGTGGTTGCTTGTTTATAGGAGGCATCATTTCTAAAACGTGTTTCTAAAATGTTTATATTCAAAACTGTCAAGTGGCCAACTGTATTCAGAGAGGCAATAAAAGAAAGAAAACGGAGTATGACTTTTCTGATAAGCTGCCTTTCCTGGTGATCCCCTGTTCTGGCCTTACTTTCCTTCTTCGTCTGTTAATGTAAGGGTTTGCTACCATCAACTTGGTTTTGCCCTGCTCTGAGCAGGTTTCCCTCTGTGCTGTTTCTGCTTTAATTGAAAATCTTTGGTTCCCATCAGCATTCCATTGCAAACTCCGTTTTTCTTGAGAGCTCCTCTATGCTTTCCCTCTTCATTCTTACATTTTCTCCCATCTCTTGGTGCCTGTTGGCCTGTGCTAATGAAAACCATCCTAAACTTCCTTACGCTCGACTCTGTGCCTCCCTGTAGAGCCCAGTACTCTCCATCCTCTCTCCCTATTCTCTCTTTTCAACTAGTCGAAATCCTAGTGGAGGGAGACCATTAGAGATGAAACATCTTGGTATATATTGCTAGTTTTCTATGTCCCCTGGCTTTTCTATGTTTCTGTTGAAACACTCTTGAGAAGTGTCTGATTTCGTTTTCTACATGGGTACCCTTTAAGGCTCAGTACTGGAAAAGAAGGGGATCAGAGTGATCAACCCAATGTGGTATCCTAACGTAACAGTTAAGGAAAGCAACAGGCTTTGTGAGACAGCCAGTGATTTGTCCAAAGTCACACAGATAGTAAACGTCAAAGTCAAAACTGAAATTAGGTCTCCAGACTTGTAGTTCAATACTTTCCCTCATTATTCCATGCTATTTTGAATCTCCTACTCAATTTAGGGGCAAAAGAAATCGAACGCAAAACTTTCCAAAGTTTCTTTTCTTACCTGACATGGTCAGAGAAGAGGAAGCATCCACTGCAGGTACAAGGGATGAGGAGACAACACTAGAGGATGTCTGAGTGGCTGCAGCTGAACGGCGCACGTGTCCAGTACAGAGGTCACTGGTTACTGGTCCAAACAGCTCCACGGAAACCCCAAGGCTCTACCAAGTGGTAGTAGGTTTGGTAGGAGAGTGATGTCACAAAGCAGGCAGTTGAAAGGTATGAGAGAGCCAATAGGGAGGTCCGATCCCCAACAGGAAGGCGGGCTTGGGTGAAGAGAGTGTAGGAGAGCTAAAACAACACCTGAGTTTCTGAGCTCTGGGGAGGAAATCCTAGAAGACAGATTTACCTCCCCCAGGCTCTTCCATTAGGGAAATCATTGCAACATTTCTTACAGACGTTCATTAATACACTGAACTAAGAGTTACTTACATTCTACAGAGTATTCTATTTTATGTATCATATACTTAGAGCTATATAGATCTTATTTAATTAATAATCCTTAGGAAGGAAAGAGCCATCTAGTTTGAACTATTACAGTTGTTCTGAAATCATATGTGTCTAATGAGTGAACTGATAGCAGCTTTTAAGGAGCCAAAGTAGGGATTAAGAAGCTCTCTTTGTAACTTGGTTCAAGAGTAGGGTGAAGTTTCTTGAGTGTACCTTGTGGAGAATGTTGTGGTCCAAGGCTCTTCTCTTTTAGTTTCTTCTCCTTGACTCCTACCTTCCTTGGGCTGGGCTAGGCTGGGGGCCAGGTTGGACTTGCGACTTAACATTTCTCTTCCGCTTTCTCTTGTTTTTTTTTCTTCCATTATGGGCATTGCTTCGAGGACAAGCCTTGATCTTGCATTGGACGTTACTTCCTGTCAACTTCCAGCAGCAGGAGTCTTCTTTTCAGTGCTTGATGCCTCACGAAATAGACTCTGCCCGTTGGCAGCAAATACCAGAGAGCTAGGAGACAGAGCTGGTTGCAGACCTTTCCTCTTCCAGCCTTTGGTTGCAATTGTTTGGCCCCTAATTTGCTAGCTCTAGTTCCTTGGGCCACACAGGTATCCTGCCATCTCCAGCTCTTGTTATATGTGAGAGACATTCTGAACACTGTCCCTTTTTCTTTGCACAGAAGTATATACAGTGTGGCAGTTACTGTAATCTCCTCCGCCTTGCAAACAGCCACTCTAGAATCTTGGACCTCTAGGACTCTCTGTCTTGCATGCTTGGGGGCAAGGCCAAGCAAAATGAAGAGGAGAATAATTAGAGAAAGAGGAGGACGTTGGTGGAGAATTGGGAGCAGGTAAGGTGAAAGGGCACAGGAGAAAAGAGATGCATGTAGACTTTTTGGTTTCTGTGGGAAACAGGTTGACACACTTGGGCCTCATTTGGTATTAACAGAACAGAGAGTTAAAGATCTAAGTAGCTAGATATAGTGTGCAGCAACTGCCATGAAGTCTGTACACTGAAGAGAACAGTCTCACATCTAGTTTTCATTTTGTTTTATGTCATAGTACCTTATTTATAGCATTCACTGGTGTGTTTGTAGAATACAGATGTTTTCAAATGCTCTGGTTTTGTCTACATGGTTATCTCCTTGTCCTGTTTGTAAGGAATCCAACATTGTAAGACATATTGCATGTTTTTCTCTTGACGATTGTTGACCTTGAAGCGCCATGAACTAACTTGAGCTGTTGGATTCTGTGGAGAAACGTTCAAAAGGGTCTGTGAAAAAGGCACTGTGGTGAGTCGCATTATGCACCCGAGCGTAAGGAGCAGATATCTGCCACCAGCCCAGCTTGGCCTGGATTGCCTCTGTTTTAGTTCCCCTGGTTAGTGCTTTTCTCCCTAACCACTCTTGTGACTGTGATGATGTGAGTACGGGCTGAGTTGCTAATGATCTATGTGTGAGGTAAGCTGGTTTGAGGGAGGAAATCTATGGACCTAGTCATTTTCCTTGGTGGTAAGCTTTCAGGGGTGCAGAGATTGATCTTCCTGGGGCCTTTTCTGGTCCCAGGAAGATATCGCATAGATGGGACCTCCCAAGACACACATTGAATCTTTAGGCCTGTTTTTCCTATTATGAGGTACGAGTTTCTTCACTGATGGGGATGATGCTTATCTGAGAAGAAATTGTGAAAGGTGGTGTAGTGTGGAGGTGTGGCTTCAGCTTTTAAGTTTTCCTCCAGGTTTTTCCCCTAAGCTTCCTACTTCGGACGGCCTACTTACATGATACTAGTAGGTGATGTCCGGCTAACAACTTCCTAAATATACCTGCAAGCCAGATCAGTGTCTCTTTTCTCTGTATTCCCATGGAAATCAAGAGTCCCGCCGAATTTTCCATCGAAACAGTTGATTTGTGTTGTCTCTAGGAATTCTAAAGGGCGTACCGTTGCTTCCTAACCGGTGTCATTTGGGAGATCCGCCTCTGTACGTTCAAATGATTAATTTTGAGACTTTGCTCATGTGTGCAGTAAACCCTTGAATTCCCTAAGACCTTCCTTTCCTCCATCTCCTACCCCATTAAGCCCGCTTCAGTTCATCTCCTGAATTTCTTTGGAATCTGTCAGCCAGCTCTTCCTCAACTTCCTAATACTGAACTTGCCTGTCTGTTGCGATTAGGTCCTAACTAGTGTCCATATGTCTTGTTTCCTTCCCATCCACTCTTCACACAAGAAACCTTCAAAGCAAGTTGGAACGTTGCTCATAAACATCGCTCACAAACATTGTTTTGAGAATAGAAAACACACTGTTGGCCTTTAAGACTCTGCGTGGTCTAGAATCCTCTCTGCTTCTCTAGCCCCATCTTGTGCCACTTTTGCCCTCACTTTCTATGCTTCAGATACACTGAATTAACCTTAGTTCTCACTCATCTGACAGAAGTCAGTTCAGATACTATTTTTCACTGTGATTCCTAGCATTAAGGAATTTGATTATCAGGTTTTGTATGAGGACTATTTCATCAGGGGTACAGAAGTTCTGGCCATCTCTGGTTTTGGATATCCCTTATTTGTTGAGACCTTTGCGTTGTTTGGTTGCCTTTTGTCTGTTTTCCAGATGGGAAAACAGGAACAAGGGAAGTATAGGTTATTACTAGGTGGGGTTGAACAAGTGGAGCAGCAAACTGCAAAGCAGAAAGAAGAGGGACGCACTATAGAGGGATATGACTTCCATTCTCAAGGCGCCTGCATCCTGTGCAGGGAGACAGCCTAACATAAAATGTGCCTAACAACAAATATATTGACTTCTTACTAAAACTCTCCAGTTCATAGAACCGAGGGGTTTGTACCTTCTCCTTTAAAAGTGGTAGTCCTGGGACTTCCCCGGTGGTCCCGTGGTGAAGACTCTGCGCTTCCAATGCAGCAGGCGTGGGTTCAGTCCCTGGTTGGGGAGCTAAGATCCCACATGCTGCGCAGCCAAAGAAATTTTTTTCGAACGTTATACTCCTGTATTATTGGCTTTAGTGGTTTCGATTTTGTTTTACTGTTAAGAAGATTTCAGTTTATTTACCGGGAACAAACAACACATAATGTAAAAATAGTTTCCCAGAAACGATTTCCATCATTCTCTTCTTCCCTTTCTCCCGCAGACTGGTGTTTCACCTTGACAAGTTCTCTGTCATTCCATAGGAAAGCTGTCTGGCTTGGAGGTTGCGATCCCAGGGAATTTTTCATCAGCGGGGAAGTCTCCATCACTACAGAGGAATCAAGGGAGAAGTCAGTCCCTGGTAAGTGAGATGCTCCCCCTAAACACCAACACAGCAGTCGTGTACCTTTCAAGGGGTTCAGGGGCAAGATGGGCAAAGGCATTTCTACTAACTCTTCTTAAGGACCACGGACAGTGCCCTATGCTACGAGGTAAGCGGTGACTGTTGTAGTTCTTACTGGTGATCCTTTCCTGTCACTGATTCTCGGCTTTCTTTGTATTTCATAGGACTGTTGTAAGTCCAATACAAAATGAGTCTTATTTTTAAAAACCTGAAATGTTTTACAGAGCCTAGCATTCTCATATAGGGTCCTTTCCATTCTCCCCACTTTCCCGAGAGGCCAAGAACACGTCACACCATGAACTAGGAGAGGGGGTAGAGCCCTTTCTGATGAAATACATCAACAAAGACAGAGCCTTAGCCTGCTTGCTCTCTGGACAGGATCTCGGACCACAAGGTCTTCAATCCTGGTATAAATGAAGGAAGTGAGGACAGTTCAACTGGCACTCTCATAACAAGAGTTCTGAAATAACCTTCCAAAGAGACTATAGCAGTAGATGAGGGAAGGGAGTGCTACAGTGTGGCAGTACAGGGGGGAACGATCGGCTACAGCAGTGAAAAGTGTGGTACCGATTGGTGTGCTCTCGGGGTTCTTGTACATGTAGCATAGATGACCTCTACAGTGGCCCTCCCACCTTCCCACCTGCATTAGGTGTTCTTTTTTTTTGTAATTTATGTTTATGTATTTATTTACTGTTTGAACTTATTTATTCTACGTATTTATTTTTTTGGCCGCACTGGGTCTCTCATTGCTGTGCACGGGCTTTCTCTAGTTGGCGGCTAGCGGGGGCTACTCTTGGTTGCGGTGTGCGGGCATCTCATCGCGGTGGCTTCTCTTGTTGCGGAGCATGGGCTGTAGGCACGTGGGCTTCGGTAGTTGAGGCTCACGGGCTCTAGAATGCAGGCTCCGTCGTTGTGGCACATGCGCTTAGTTGCTGCACGGCATGTGGGATCTTCGCAGACCAGGGCTCGAACCCGTGTCCCCTGCATTGGCAGGCGCCACCAGGGAAGCCCTAGGTGTTCTCATATAGAGTCTAAAAACAGAGAGCACTGAGAGAAGGTAGTGGTTATTAAAGGCTCAGGATCTAAATTCTACCTGTCTCTACACCCCTTCCCAGCTGTCGATTTGACCCCATTTTTGAATGCTGACCTCATTGTTCAACTTTTCTCTGCCGTCTGTATACTCACCTTGAAAACTTGTTTCTGTGATGCGTTGAGCAGACACAGGGTGGCAGACTGCAGAGGTGGAAGCTGGTGGTCGGATATTTGTGGGCTGAATCTCCTTCAGTCCCGTTCCCATTTCTGGTTGCCCAGAGGCCCGACTTCCTGTGTGTGACGCCGAGCCGTAGGATTGCGGGCAGGAGCCAAGTTCTCCATACAGTAAAGACCCCAGTGTGCCTTGGTTATAGTAATATACCTGGCTTCCTTCCTGGCAGGGAAGTGACAGGCGGCTCTGCCCCTGATTTGTTCGTGGGCCTCCTGATCCAGCAGTTCCCTTGGCTCTGCCCCTGTCGTCAGCTGCCCCTAGGATAACTCTGAGCCCTAGCCACTTCTCTGGTAGATTTCCCTATTCCCCCACTACAGTCACACCTGAATAAGGCAACTCAGACCTTTCAGAGATGTGTCCTGAACCTCTTGTTTTCTGAAATACCTATCTGGTGGTTGTGAGACTTAAGGCCAGCGTCCCCGAGAGACTTTTTCTATTTCTCCTAGTAAACCTAGACTCCTCTTCTGTCACCTTCAACTCTACTCCAATTGTGTTCTTTCAACCCAGACCTCTGACCCTGCTTTTTACTTCTGCCATTTCATCCTCACTCCTGCTTCCTTTCCTAAATCCATACGTCTCTTTTGGCCTTCCTAGCCCTGGGCCAAGTTCCTTCCTCTTTGCTCAGTTTTTACCCCTTTCCTTCATTCTCCCATCCAACTTTCAGTCCTTCCTTTCTCACGCCCCAGTTAGCAGCATCTGAAAATTCGAAAGGTTTGTTACTCGTCTATTTAATTGTATTCCATTTACTTATTCAGTTCTATACCTGTCTTACCTGTGTATGGAAGAACAGCTGGTAGCCAAGGTGGCACCAAGAATCCTAGCAGCTCTCACTTGACGTATCCGTAGTAGTCGGCAATTTCCATTTCGTTTTCCCTCTCGGTGAAAAATTGCAGCTTGCCCGAAGAGGTGTATCTGGCAGCATTCTCCCGTTGTTGTTGAGCCCGCCTCTTCATGGCCTCTCGCTCTGGCCTCTGCTCTTGTTCGATGGGCTTTGACATGACTGGCTCAGGCACGTTGGGTTCCCTCCATGGAACTCGTTGCTTGCTGAAGTCTTGGAGTAGAAATTGGGTTTGGAGCTTGGGTGGGGCCTGGCGCTTATTCACAGCAGGGGGAACAGGCTCCCGCTGGAGAGGAGCGCCAGATGAAGTTTTGGAGGGTGCAGGCCTAGGAGCAGCAGACTGAGGGACACGAGGCTGGGTGTGGTTGGTCCAAGCCGGTTGGGTTGGGTTGGTCACAGTTGGCTGAGCTGGTTTGGCGGGGCCTGGCAAAGAGGCAGGAGCTGGCTGGGATGAATTGACTGCAGCAGGTTGAGCTGAGTCAGTAGAACCAGGCTGGGCACGGTAAGCCCCAGCAGGCCGATGTGAGGCCAGAGACTGTGGCCTCCGAGGAGCGGGTCGAGCTTGAGGCTTGTCCCAGGCAGAAAAAGGCAGAGGTATCAACTTGACCTTCCCAGGAGGAGGCCGCTCATACTGGGCTGGAGATGGACACTCTGTTTCAGCACTGCTGTCTGGTTTCTGGGCTTGGACTTGCGTTTTCTCAGGACCCTTCCCCTCACGTGGGGTATGCCGCCATGGCTGGATAGCTGGGGGTGGCTGGGGGTCTTTGGGGTTGCTTGACTTTCCCAAGAGCCGACAGGAAGAGAGCCCAGTTTTCGTCTCATTCTTCTTCCCCAGCGCATGAAGAACCTTCACAGACTCCAGCATGCGCACGCCAAGGGAGGTTCGAGGCTTTTGAAAGCTCTGTTGGAGAAGCTCAGTTTGGTGTTCCTTTCGCTTCGTGTGGGGGATTGCTGGCTTCTCTTCTGCCTTGACTTTGTTCCCTGACTGCTTGTTCTCTTCAGCCTTGTTTCTCCCTCTGGTCCTTTTGGTCTTTTCCTGCCCGTGGCTCTTAGTTTTGCTGATCTTTCTGGATGCAGCTTTCTGAGGTTTGCCTTGAGAGTGCTTGGCCGTGTTCACAGGAGCCCTGTCACTGACTGCAGCGTGGCAGGTAACCACTTCTCCCCCTAACAGGCACTCTGGATTCTTTGGCTGGATTTTGGCCTTGGGAGCGCCACTGATAGGCTCAGAGGCTTTCTGTTTGTTCTTCCTGGGTTGATCAGAGGGAACCTTTATGACACTTGGCTTTTCCTGCACCTGATTCACCTTAATGGCTCTGGTGTCTTTAGCTTTGATCACGTTGGGACCTTGGGATTGATCAAGATCTTTCAAAGGATTAAAGAGCTGGGGAAGGTGAATATCCTCCGCCAGTGTAGTAACGTCTGCAAGACCACTGCTAGGTTCAGTCCCATTTTCAAGTGTCCCTAGGTCCTGACGACTCCGGCTGTTCTCTCCCAGATCAGCATTTTCAGAACCAGGCTGCTCCTCTTGGCTGAGGGGATCGGTGCAGGCCAGCGGCTGGTGAATATCAGGGATTCCTAAAGGGAGTAGTGGAGGATCTTGGTTCTCTGTTGGGATCTGGTAGGCATCCAGAGGCTTTGAAAGCTTGGTTTTGATATCATCCACGTGCTTACTCTCTATTTGTCCCTGGCTTGGAGCTGGAGGCAGGGCCAGGAGACGCCTGGCACTCTGGACTGGAGCTGTCACTGAAATGTCCCCAAGTTCAGATGGTGGGTTACTCTCAAGTATGTGGCTGTTTCTGCTACTGCAGGACTTGGGGAGTTCTTGACTTTGTGTCACACAAAACGTCTGGCTTGGAGGTTGCAATCCCAGGGAATTTTTCATCACCAGGGGGGAGGTCTCCATCCCTACAAAGGGATCAAGGGAGAAGTCAGTCCCTGGTAAGTGAGATGCTCCCCCTAAACACCAACACAGCAGTCGTGTACCTTTCAAGGGGTTCAGGGGCAAGATGGGCAAGGCATTTCTACTAACTCTTCTTAAGGATCATGGACAGTGCCCTATGCTACGAGGTAAGCGGTGACTGTTGTAATTCTTACTGGTGAGCCTTTCCTGTCGCTGATTCTCGGCTCGCTTTGTATGTCATAGGACTGTTATAAGTCCAATACAAAATGAGTCTTATTTTTAAAAACCTGAAATGTTTTACAGAGCCTAGCATTCTCATATAGGGTCCTTTCCATTCTCCCCACTTTCCCGAGAGGCCAAGAACACGTCACACCATGAACTAGGAGAGGGGGTAGAGCCCTTGCTGATGAAATACATCAACAAAGACAGAGTCTTAGCCTGCTTGCTCTCTGGACAGGATCTCGGACCACAAGGTCTTCAATCCTGGTATAAATGAAGGAAGTGAGGACAGTTCAACTGGCACTCTCATAACAAGAGTTCTGAAACACCTTCCAAAGAGACTATAGCAGTAGATGAGGGAAGGGAGTGCTACAGTGTGGCAGTACAGGGGGAACGATCGGCTACAGCAGTGAAAAGTGTGGTACCGATTGGTGTGCTCTCGGGGTTCTTGTACATGTAGCATAGATGACCTCTACAGTGGCCCTCCCACCTTCCCACCTGCATTAGGTGTTCTTTTTTTTGTAATTTATGTTTATGTATTTATTTACTGTTTGAACTTATTTAGTCTACGTATTTATTTTTTTGGCTGCACTGGGTCTCTCATTGCTGTGCACGGGCTTTCTCTGGTTGGCGGCTAGCGGGGGCTACTCTTGGTTGCGGTGTGCGGGCTTCTCATCGCGGTGGCTTCTCTTGTTGCGGAGCATGGGCTGTAGGCGCGTGGGCTTCGGTAGTTGAGGCTCACGGGCTCTAGAATGCAGGCTCCGTCGTTGTGGCACATGCGCTTAGTTGCTGCACGGCATGTGGGATCTTCGCAGACCAGGGCTCGAACCCGTGTCCCCCGCACTGCATTGGCAGGCGGATTCTTAACCACGGCGCCACCAGGGAAGCCCTAGGTGTTCTCATATAGAGTCTAAAAACAGAGGGCACTGAGCGAAGGTAGTGGTTATTAAAGGCTCAGGATCTAAATTCTACCTGCCTCTACACCCCTTCCCAGCTGTCGATTTGACCCCATTTTTGAATGCCGACCTCATTCTTCAACTTTCTCTGGCGTTTGTTATACTCACCTTGAAAACTTGTTTCCGTGATGCGTTGAGCAGACACAGGGTGGCAGACTGCAGAGGTGGAAGCTGGTGGTCGGATATTTGTGGGCTGAATCTCCTTCAGTCCCATTCCCATTTCTGGTTGCCCAGAGGCCCGACTTCCTGTGTATGACGCCGAGCCGTAGGATTGCGGGCAGGAGCCAAGTTCTCCATACAGTAAAGACCCCAGTGTGCCTTGGTTATAGTAATATACCTGGCTTCCTTCCTGGCAGGGAAGTGGCAGGCGGCTCTGCCCCTGATTTGGAATCTGAGATGGTGTTCCCTGAGCAAGGCTGGCAGAAAGCGATGGATGTAGAGGGACCATGTTCTTGGCGTCTGAAGTTTTATCATACTGGGCTGCCAGAAACATGGAGGAGGCAGCTGTGTGGCGGTCAGTGAGTGCCAGAGTAAAGTCTCCGAGTGAAGAAGAATTCTTTTCAGTGCTTGCTGTGATGTCCCACTCAAGAACACCTGGATAGGAAGCAGCTGAAGTGGAGATCTGGCTGTGGTCAGTAACTCCAGATAACATAGTCGTGCTAGAATGTTGGTAAAGGTAGGCACTACCCATGAGTGTCTGGAAAGGGGTACCAGTAGCCGATGCCGAACTGACGGCAGGGGCAGAGACTCTGGAGAAGTTGCAGACACTTCGTGTTAGGGAAGTTGCATTGCTCACCACAGGAGGAGAATGCTGCAGAGAATTTAGAGTTCCAAGTAGAGATGGATGTTGGAAATTTTCTGTAAGAACAAGAGGGTCATGACAAACTCAGGGAGGTTGAGAAATTCTCACTACGTTTGAGGAACGGCATCATCTGAAGGTTCTTGCTATCAGGACACCTCTACTATCACTACTTCCTGAGAAACCCAAAATCAGACAGTTAATGATGGCTGTAAGGACTGAGCAGTTTTCCACTCTTCTCTATTAACTGCCTGTGCTCCCAATCTTGGGCACAGACGGGCAGAAGAGCCAAGTGGTGTGGTTCAGAGATTGTTCTCTAGGCTGGAAGCAACCTTCTCCCCTGCCCTGTCTTTCCCTTCAGCCTGCACTCGTATTGACTTCTATGCTATTTCCTAGACTGGAAGCATTTTAGAACTAGGAGGCCCTTAGAGAACTTCGATGTTCTCAGTCTCATTTCGTGAGTAAGGAAACTGAGGCTCAGAGAGGTCGGGTTGACTTGTTCAAGTTCTCTCATTATGTTAGTATCATTACCAGGTTTCAGAACCTAAGTATCCTGACTTCCTTGCCAGGACTCCACTCTGAGCATGATACTGCCAGAAAGCAGGAGAAACAGAACTTATAATATAGGCATTTTTTTTGTCCATTAGAAAACAGTACGGCTATTACCATTGTCGTCTTCAGTGTCTCCCTTTGCTTGTGCAGTTCCCACGCTATTACCTAGAGGTGACGTACAGCTCAGTCCAACTGGTGAATTGAAAGAGTCATTTTTGCCCTCTTCAAGCCTGGTTTCTCATCCTACCTCAAAATGATTACCCGAAAGTGGATTTCTTAAGTGCTTTTGGAAAGGGAAAAGTTATCTGATTCCTTCAGATTACTCATCTATAAAGTGGTTATAACACCACCACCAATAATAATAGCAGTAATAATTAATAGATGAATAAGCTGATCTATTGCGTATGGTTTATATGGAGGAAGATACAATAAGTTCTAGAAAGACAAAGAAAAATCATGACAAGCATATTACGTTAACGAAAAAGAAATCCATAGATATTAATGAAAACGGGGGTATGTGGCAAGTATCGAAGCCTAATGAACTTACTAACAAATGGCATTCTGTACTATCCATGCAATATTATGAAAGTGAATTTTGCCCACTCTATTTTAGTGAATACTATTAACCAGAAAACACGATGGAGGTGATAGAGGTGAATGAATTCCTAGCCAATGCATACAGACAGAGAAGGTATGTCAGTAAAAAATGCATAACAAGCAACAGAATGCAATAAATGTGCATGTATAGGTAGCCACAACACATATAGACAAGTATTTCAATGAAAACCGGTACGAAGCAGACAGCAAAATAATAAGTGTAAAAGAGTTTCATTATTGTGCTCCTTCATATTTTTACCCAGCAAGTAAGAGGTATTAAGCCTAGGAGAAATATATATTTCAATGAATATAGCTTATATAATAAGCAGAAAGGAAGCTTAAAATGTATCAGGAAGGTTTTTGGATTTATCCTAGAACTTAGATTAGAATCATCTTCAGCATCCAAGAAGATGGCATCCCAAAACCTCAAAAAACCATCATGCCTAGAATCCAATTAAAAAAGATTTTCAAATGTAAGAAAATCCACAGGACTCCACAATATGGTTTTCGATAAACGTGGATGTTTGTTTGTTTTGTTTCTTTGGCCGCGCCGCGTGGCCCTGGCCGTGAAAGCACCGAGTCCTAAGCACTGGACCGCCAGGGAATTCCCTAAGTGGGGGGGAATTAGAGATGTGGGGCTTGACTTTTTCTTCTTCTTCTTCTTCTTCTTCTTCTTCGGTAGCTAAGATCTACAAGCGAACGATGGCTGTTGATCAATGTGCTCTCTGTGTTAGGAAGGAAATAACTGTAAAAATGAAAAGCAGCCTTGCCTTAGAACCTACATATCACACAAAGGAAAATAGTCCTTCTGATTCAATTTAGAAGATATCACTTAAAATGTTGAATTGGCGAAATGTCTACCTAGTTTAAAAATTAGAAAGAATAAAACACTGAAAAGCAGCCCCCTAGATAACCACTGTGGTTGCTTGTTTATAGGAGGCATCATTTCTAAAACGTGTTTCTAAAATGTTTATATTCAAAACTGTCAAGTGGCCAACTGTATTCAGAGAGGCAATAAAAGAAAGAAAACGGAGTATGACTTTTCTGATAAGCTGCCTTTCCTGGTGATCCCCTGTTCTGGCCTTACTTTCCTTCTTCGTCTGTTAATGTAAGGGTTTGCTACCATCAACTTGGTTTTGCCCTGCTCTGAGCAGGTTTCCCTCTGTGCTGTTTCTGCTTTAATTGAAAATCTTTGGTTCCCATCAGCATTCCATTGCAAACTCCGTTTTTCTTGAGAGCTCCTCTATGCTTTCCCTCTTCATTCTTACATTTTCTCCCATCTCTTGGTGCCTGTTGGCCTGTGCTAATGAAAACCATCCTAAACTTCCTTACGCTCGACTCTGTGCCTCCCTGTAGAGCCCAGTACTCTCCATCCTCTCTCCCTATTCTCTCTTTTCAACTAGTCGAAATCCTAGTGGAGGGAGACCATTAGAGATGAAACATCTTGGTATATATTGCTAGTTTTCTATGTCCCCTGGCTTTTCTATGTTTCTGTTGAAACACTCTTGAGAAGTGTCTGATTTCGTTTTCTACATGGGTACCCTTTAAGGCTCAGTACTGGAAAAGAAGGGGATCAGAGTGATCAACCCAATGTGGTATCCTAACGTAACAGTTAAGGAAAGCAACAGGCTTTGTGAGACAGCCAGTGATTTGTCCAAAGTCACACAGATAGTAAACGTCAAAGTCAAAACTGAAATTAGGTCTCCAGACTTGTAGTTCAATACTTTCCCTCATTATTCCATGCTATTTTGAATCTCCTACTCAATTTAGGGGCAAAAGAAATCGAACGCAAAACTTTCCAAAGTTTCTTTTCTTACCTGACATGGTCAGAGAAGAGGAAGCATCCACTGCAGGTACAAGGGATGAGGAGACAACACTAGAGGATGTCTGAGTGGCTGCAGCTGAACGGCGCACGTGTCCAGTACAGAGGTCACTGGTTACTGGTCCAAACAGCTCCACGGAAACCCCAAGGCTCTACCAAGTGGTAGTAGGTTTGGTAGGAGAGTGATGTCACAAAGCAGGCAGTTGAAAGGTATGAGAGAGCC
Organism: Balaenoptera ricei; assembly: GCF_028023285.1. NCBI lineage: Eukaryota > Metazoa > Chordata > Mammalia > Artiodactyla > Balaenopteridae > Balaenoptera > Balaenoptera ricei. The sequence goes on from NC_082651.1 coordinate 36,047,006, forward strand.
AATAGGGAGGTCCGATCCCCAACAGGAAGGCGGGCTTGGGTGAAGAGAGTGTAGGAGAGCTAAAACAACACCTGAGTTTCTGAGCTCTGGGGAGGAAATCCTAGAAGACAGATTTACCTCCCCCAGGCTCTTCCATTAGGGAAATCATTGCAACATTTCTTACAGACGTTCATTAATACACTGAACTAAGAGTTACTTACATTCTACAGAGTATTCTATTTTATGTATCATATACTTAGAGCTATATAGATCTTATTTAATTAATAATCCTTAGGAAGGAAAGAGCCATCTAGTTTGAACTATTACAGTTGTTCTGAAATCATATGTGTCTAATGAGTGAACTGATAGCAGCTTTTAAGGAGCCAAAGTAGGGATTAAGAAGCTCTCTTTGTAACTTGGTTCAAGAGTAGGGTGAAGTTTCTTGAGTGTACCTTGTGGAGAATGTTGTGGTCCAAGGCTCTTCTCTTTTAGTTTCTTCTCCTTGACTCCTACCTTCCTTGGGCTGGGCTAGGCTGGGGGCCAGGTTGGACTTGCGACTTAACATTTCTCTTCCGCTTTCTCTTGTTTTTTTTTCTTCCATTATGGGCATTGCTTCGAGGACAAGCCTTGATCTTGCATTGGACGTTACTTCCTGTCAACTTCCAGCAGCAGGAGTCTTCTTTTCAGTGCTTGATGCCTCACGAAATAGACTCTGCCCGTTGGCAGCAAATACCAGAGAGCTAGGAGACAGAGCTGGTTGCAGACCTTTCCTCTTCCAGCCTTTGGTTGCAATTGTTTGGCCCCTAATTTGCTAGCTCTAGTTCCTTGGGCCACACAGGTATCCTGCCATCTCCAGCTCTTGTTATATGTGAGAGACATTCTGAACACTGTCCCTTTTTCTTTGCACAGAAGTATATACAGTGTGGCAGTTACTGTAATCTCCTCCGCCTTGCAAACAGCCACTCTAGAATCTTGGACCTCTAGGACTCTCTGTCTTGCATGCTTGGGGGCAAGGCCAAGCAAAATGAAGAGGAGAATAATTAGAGAAAGAGGAGGACGTTGGTGGAGAATTGGGAGCAGGTAAGGTGAAAGGGCACAGGAGAAAAGAGATGCATGTAGACTTTTTGGTTTCTGTGGGAAACAGGTTGACACACTTGGGCCTCATTTGGTATTAACAGAACAGAGAGTTAAAGATCTAAGTAGCTAGATATAGTGTGCAGCAACTGCCATGAAGTCTGTACACTGAAGAGAACAGTCTCACATCTAGTTTTCATTTTGTTTTATGTCATAGTACCTTATTTATAGCATTCACTGGTGTGTTTGTAGAATACAGATGTTTTCAAATGCTCTGGTTTTGTCTACATGGTTATCTCCTTGTCCTGTTTGTAAGGAATCCAACATTGTAAGACATATTGCATGTTTTTCTCTTGACGATTGTTGACCTTGAAGCGCCATGAACTAACTTGAGCTGTTGGATTCTGTGGAGAAACGTTCAAAAGGGTCTGTGAAAAAGGCACTGTGGTGAGTCGCATTATGCACCCGAGCGTAAGGAGCAGATATCTGCCACCAGCCCAGCTTGGCCTGGATTGCCTCTGTTTTAGTTCCCCTGGTTAGTGCTTTTCTCCCTAACCACTCTTGTGACTGTGATGATGTGAGTACGGGCTGAGTTGCTAATGATCTATGTGTGAGGTAAGCTGGTTTGAGGGAGGAAATCTATGGACCTAGTCATTTTCCTTGGTGGTAAGCTTTCAGGGGTGCAGAGATTGATCTTCCTGGGGCCTTTTCTGGTCCCAGGAAGATATCGCATAGATGGGACCTCCCAAGACACACATTGAATCTTTAGGCCTGTTTTTCCTATTATGAGGTACGAGTTTCTTCACTGATGGGGATGATGCTTATCTGAGAAGAAATTGTGAAAGGTGGTGTAGTGTGGAGGTGTGGCTTCAGCTTTTAAGTTTTCCTCCAGGTTTTTCCCCTAAGCTTCCTACTTCGGACGGCCTACTTACATGATACTAGTAGGTGATGTCCGGCTAACAACTTCCTAAATATACCTGCAAGCCAGATCAGTGTCTCTTTTCTCTGTATTCCCATGGAAATCAAGAGTCCCGCCGAATTTTCCATCGAAACAGTTGATTTGTGTTGTCTCTAGGAATTCTAAAGGGCGTACCGTTGCTTCCTAACCGGTGTCATTTGGGAGATCCGCCTCTGTACGTTCAAATGATTAATTTTGAGACTTTGCTCATGTGTGCAGTAAACCCTTGAATTCCCTAAGACCTTCCTTTCCTCCATCTCCTACCCCATTAAGCCCGCTTCAGTTCATCTCCTGAATTTCTTTGGAATCTGTCAGCCAGCTCTTCCTCAACTTCCTAATACTGAACTTGCCTGTCTGTTGCGATTAGGTCCTAACTAGTGTCCATATGTCTTGTTTCCTTCCCATCCACTCTTCACACAAGAAACCTTCAAAGCAAGTTGGAACGTTGCTCATAAACATCGCTCACAAACATTGTTTTGAGAATAGAAAACACACTGTTGGCCTTTAAGACTCTGCGTGGTCTAGAATCCTCTCTGCTTCTCTAGCCCCATCTTGTGCCACTTTTGCCCTCACTTTCTATGCTTCAGATACACTGAATTAACCTTAGTTCTCACTCATCTGACAGAAGTCAGTTCAGATACTATTTTTCACTGTGATTCCTAGCATTAAGGAATTTGATTATCAGGTTTTGTATGAGGACTATTTCATCAGGGGTACAGAAGTTCTGGCCATCTCTGGTTTTGGATATCCCTTATTTGTTGAGACCTTTGCGTTGTTTGGTTGCCTTTTGTCTGTTTTCCAGATGGGAAAACAGGAACAAGGGAAGTATAGGTTATTACTAGGTGGGGTTGAACAAGTGGAGCAGCAAACTGCAAAGCAGAAAGAAGAGGGACGCACTATAGAGGGATATGACTTCCATTCTCAAGGCGCCTGCATCCTGTGCAGGGAGACAGCCTAACATAAAATGTGCCTAACAACAAATATATTGACTTCTTACTAAAACTCTCCAGTTCATAGAACCGAGGGGTTTGTACCTTCTCCTTTAAAAGTGGTAGTCCTGGGACTTCCCCGGTGGTCCCGTGGTGAAGACTCTGCGCTTCCAATGCAGCAGGCGTGGGTTCAGTCCCTGGTTGGGGAGCTAAGATCCCACATGCTGCGCAGCCAAAGAAATTTTTTTCGAACGTTATACTCCTGTATTATTGGCTTTAGTGGTTTCGATTTTGTTTTACTGTTAAGAAGATTTCAGTTTATTTACCGGGAACAAACAACACATAATGTAAAAATAGTTTCCCAGAAACGATTTCCATCATTCTCTTCTTCCCTTTCTCCCGCAGACTGGTGTTTCACCTTGACAAGTTCTCTGTCATTCCATAGGAAAGCTGTCTGGCTTGGAGGTTGCGATCCCAGGGAATTTTTCATCAGCGGGGAAGTCTCCATCACTACAGAGGAATCAAGGGAGAAGTCAGTCCCTGGTAAGTGAGATGCTCCCCCTAAACACCAACACAGCAGTCGTGTACCTTTCAAGGGGTTCAGGGGCAAGATGGGCAAAGGCATTTCTACTAACTCTTCTTAAGGACCACGGACAGTGCCCTATGCTACGAGGTAAGCGGTGACTGTTGTAGTTCTTACTGGTGATCCTTTCCTGTCACTGATTCTCGGCTTTCTTTGTATTTCATAGGACTGTTGTAAGTCCAATACAAAATGAGTCTTATTTTTAAAAACCTGAAATGTTTTACAGAGCCTAGCATTCTCATATAGGGTCCTTTCCATTCTCCCCACTTTCCCGAGAGGCCAAGAACACGTCACACCATGAACTAGGAGAGGGGGTAGAGCCCTTTCTGATGAAATACATCAACAAAGACAGAGCCTTAGCCTGCTTGCTCTCTGGACAGGATCTCGGACCACAAGGTCTTCAATCCTGGTATAAATGAAGGAAGTGAGGACAGTTCAACTGGCACTCTCATAACAAGAGTTCTGAAATAACCTTCCAAAGAGACTATAGCAGTAGATGAGGGAAGGGAGTGCTACAGTGTGGCAGTACAGGGGGGAACGATCGGCTACAGCAGTGAAAAGTGTGGTACCGATTGGTGTGCTCTCGGGGTTCTTGTACATGTAGCATAGATGACCTCTACAGTGGCCCTCCCACCTTCCCACCTGCATTAGGTGTTCTTTTTTTTTGTAATTTATGTTTATGTATTTATTTACTGTTTGAACTTATTTATTCTACGTATTTATTTTTTTGGCCGCACTGGGTCTCTCATTGCTGTGCACGGGCTTTCTCTAGTTGGCGGCTAGCGGGGGCTACTCTTGGTTGCGGTGTGCGGGCATCTCATCGCGGTGGCTTCTCTTGTTGCGGAGCATGGGCTGTAGGCACGTGGGCTTCGGTAGTTGAGGCTCACGGGCTCTAGAATGCAGGCTCCGTCGTTGTGGCACATGCGCTTAGTTGCTGCGCGGCATGTGGGATCTTCGCAGACCAGGGCTCGAACCCGTGTCCCCTGCATTGGCAGGCGCCACCAGGGAAGCCCTAGGTGTTCTCATATAGAGTCTAAAAACAGAGAGCACTGAGAGAAGGTAGTGGTTATTAAAGGCTCAGGATCTAAATTCTACCTGTCTCTACACCCCTTCCCAGCTGTCGATTTGACCCCATTTTTGAATGCTGACCTCATTGTTCAACTTTTCTCTGCCGTCTGTATACTCACCTTGAAAACTTGTTTCTGTGATGCGTTGAGCAGACACAGGGTGGCAGACTGCAGAGGTGGAAGCTGGTGGTCGGATATTTGTGGGCTGAATCTCCTTCAGTCCCGTTCCCATTTCTGGTTGCCCAGAGGCCCGACTTCCTGTGTGTGACGCCGAGCCGTAGGATTGCGGGCAGGAGCCAAGTTCTCCATACAGTAAAGACCCCAGTGTGCCTTGGTTATAGTAATATACCTGGCTTCCTTCCTGGCAGGGAAGTGACAGGCGGCTCTGCCCCTGATTTGTTCGTGGGCCTCCTGATCCAGCAGTTCCCTTGGCTCTGCCCCTGTCGTCAGCTGCCCCTAGGATAACTCTGAGCCCTAGCCACTTCTCTGGTAGATTTCCCTATTCCCCCACTACAGTCACACCTGAATAAGGCAACTCAGACCTTTCAGAGATGTGTCCTGAACCTCTTGTTTTCTGAAATACCTATCTGGTGGTTGTGAGACTTAAGGCCAGCGTCCCCGAGAGACTTTTTCTATTTCTCCTAGTAAACCTAGACTCCTCTTCTGTCACCTTCAACTCTACTCCAATTGTGTTCTTTCAACCCAGACCTCTGACCCTGCTTTTTACTTCTGCCATTTCATCCTCACTCCTGCTTCCTTTCCTAAATCCATACGTCTCTTTTGGCCTTCCTAGCCCTGGGCCAAGTTCCTTCCTCTTTGCTCAGTTTTTACCCCTTTCCTTCATTCTCCCATCCAACTTTCAGTCCTTCCTTTCTCACGCCCCAGTTAGCAGCATCTGAAAATTCGAAAGGTTTGTTACTCGTCTATTTAATTGTATTCCATTTACTTATTCAGTTCTATACCTGTCTTACCTGTGTATGGAAGAACAGCTGGTAGCCAAGGTGGCACCAAGAATCCTAGCAGCTCTCACTTGACGTATCCGTAGTAGTCGGCAATTTCCATTTCGTTTTCCCTCTCGGTGAAAAATTGCAGCTTGCCCGAAGAGGTGTATCTGGCAGCATTCTCCCGTTGTTGTTGAGCCCGCCTCTTCATGGCCTCTCGCTCTGGCCTCTGCTCTTGTTCGATGGGCTTTGACATGACTGGCTCAGGCACGTTGGGTTCCCTCCATGGAACTCGTTGCTTGCTGAAGTCTTGGAGTAGAAATTGGGTTTGGAGCTTGGGTGGGGCCTGGCGCTTATTCACAGCAGGGGGAACAGGCTCCCGCTGGAGAGGAGCGCCAGATGAAGTTTTGGAGGGTGCAGGCCTAGGAGCAGCAGACTGAGGGACACGAGGCTGGGTGTGGTTGGTCCAAGCCGGTTGGGTTGGGTTGGTCACAGTTGGCTGAGCTGGTTTGGCGGGGCCTGGCAAAGAGGCAGGAGCTGGCTGGGATGAATTGACTGCAGCAGGTTGAGCTGAGTCAGTAGAACCAGGCTGGGCACGGTAAGCCCCAGCAGGCCGATGTGAGGCCAGAGACTGTGGCCTCCGAGGAGCGGGTCGAGCTTGAGGCTTGTCCCAGGCAGAAAAAGGCAGAGGTATCAACTTGACCTTCCCAGGAGGAGGCCGCTCATACTGGGCTGGAGATGGACACTCTGTTTCAGCACTGCTGTCTGGTTTCTGGGCTTGGACTTGCGTTTTCTCAGGACCCTTCCCCTCACGTGGGGTATGCCGCCATGGCTGGATAGCTGGGGGTGGCTGGGGGTCTTTGGGGTTGCTTGACTTTCCCAAGAGCCGACAGGAAGAGAGCCCAGTTTTCGTCTCATTCTTCTTCCCCAGCGCATGAAGAACCTTCACAGACTCCAGCATGCGCACGCCAAGGGAGGTTCGAGGCTTTTGAAAGCTCTGTTGGAGAAGCTCAGTTTGGTGTTCCTTTCGCTTCGTGTGGGGGATTGCTGGCTTCTCTTCTGCCTTGACTTTGTTCCCTGACTGCTTGTTCTCTTCAGCCTTGTTTCTCCCTCTGGTCCTTTTGGTCTTTTCCTGCCCGTGGCTCTTAGTTTTGCTGATCTTTCTGGATGCAGCTTTCTGAGGTTTGCCTTGAGAGTGCTTGGCCGTGTTCACAGGAGCCCTGTCACTGACTGCAGCGTGGCAGGTAACCACTTCTCCCCCTAACAGGCACTCTGGATTCTTTGGCTGGATTTTGGCCTTGGGAGCGCCACTGATAGGCTCAGAGGCTTTCTGTTTGTTCTTCCTGGGTTGATCAGAGGGAACCTTTATGACACTTGGCTTTTCCTGCACCTGATTCACCTTAATGGCTCTGGTGTCTTTAGCTTTGATCACGTTGGGACCTTGGGATTGATCAAGATCTTTCAAAGGATTAAAGAGCTGGGGAAGGTGAATATCCTCCGCCAGTGTAGTAACGTCTGCAAGACCACTGCTAGGTTCAGTCCCATTTTCAAGTGTCCCTAGGTCCTGACGACTCCGGCTGTTCTCTCCCAGATCAGCATTTTCAGAACCAGGCTGCTCCTCTTGGCTGAGGGGATCGGTGCAGGCCAGCGGCTGGTGAATATCAGGGATTCCTAAAGGGAGTAGTGGAGGATCTTGGTTCTCTGTTGGGATCTGGTAGGCATCCAGAGGCTTTGAAAGCTTGGTTTTGATATCATCCACGTGCTTACTCTCTATTTGTCCCTGGCTTGGAGCTGGAGGCAGGGCCAGGAGACGCCTGGCACTCTGGACTGGAGCTGTCACTGAAATGTCCCCAAGTTCAGATGGTGGGTTACTCTCAAGTATGTGGCTGTTTCTGCTACTGCAGGACTTGGGGAGTTCTTGACTTTGTGTCACACAAAACGTCTGGCTTGGAGGTTGCAATCCCAGGGAATTTTTCATCACCAGGGGGGAGGTCTCCATCCCTACAAAGGGATCAAGGGAGAAGTCAGTCCCTGGTAAGTGAGATGCTCCCCCTAAACACCAACACAGCAGTCGTGTACCTTTCAAGGGGTTCAGGGGCAAGATGGGCAAGGCATTTCTACTAACTCTTCTTAAGGATCATGGACAGTGCCCTATGCTACGAGGTAAGCGGTGACTGTTGTAATTCTTACTGGTGAGCCTTTCCTGTCGCTGATTCTCGGCTCGCTTTGTATGTCATAGGACTGTTATAAGTCCAATACAAAATGAGTCTTATTTTTAAAAACCTGAAATGTTTTACAGAGCCTAGCATTCTCATATAGGGTCCTTTCCATTCTCCCCACTTTCCCGAGAGGCCAAGAACACGTCACACCATGAACTAGGAGAGGGGGTAGAGCCCTTGCTGATGAAATACATCAACAAAGACAGAGTCTTAGCCTGCTTGCTCTCTGGACAGGATCTCGGACCACAAGGTCTTCAATCCTGGTATAAATGAAGGAAGTGAGGACAGTTCAACTGGCACTCTCATAACAAGAGTTCTGAAACACCTTCCAAAGAGACTATAGCAGTAGATGAGGGAAGGGAGTGCTACAGTGTGGCAGTACAGGGGGAACGATCGGCTACAGCAGTGAAAAGTGTGGTACCGATTGGTGTGCTCTCGGGGTTCTTGTACATGTAGCATAGATGACCTCTACAGTGGCCCTCCCACCTTCCCACCTGCATTAGGTGTTCTTTTTTTTGTAATTTATGTTTATGTATTTATTTACTGTTTGAACTTATTTAGTCTACGTATTTATTTTTTTGGCTGCACTGGGTCTCTCATTGCTGTGCACGGGCTTTCTCTAGTTGGCGGCTAGCGGGGGCTACTCTTGGTTGCGGTGTGCGGGCTTCTCATCGCGGTGGCTTCTCTTGTTGCGGAGCATGGGCTGTAGGCGCGTGGGCTTCGGTAGTTGAGGCTCACGGGCTCTAGAATGCAGGCTCCGTCGTTGTGACACATGCGCTTAGTTGCTGCACGGCATGTGGGATCTTCGCAGACCAGGGCTCGAACCCGTGTCCCCCGCACTGCATTGGCAGGCGGATTCTTAACCACGGCGCCACCAGGGAAGCCCTAGGTGTTCTCATATAGAGTCTAAAAACAGAGGGCACTGAGCGAAGGTAGTGGTTATTAAAGGCTCAGGATCTAAATTCTACCTGCCTCTACACCCCTTCCCAGCTGTCGATTTGACCCCATTTTTGAATGCCGACCTCATTCTTCAACTTTCTCTGGCGTTTGTTATACTCACCTTGAAAATCCGTGATGCGTTGAGCAGACACAGGGTGGCAGACTGCAGAGGTGGAAGCTGGTGGTCGGATATTTGTGGGCTGAATCTCCTTCAGTCCCATTCCCATTTCTGGTTGCCCAGAGGCCCGACTTCCTGTGTATGACGCCGAGCCGTAGGATTGCGGGCAGGAGCCAAGTTCTCCATACAGTAAAGACCCCAGTGTGCCTTGGTTATAGTAATATACCTGGCTTCCTTCCTGGCAGGGAAGTGGCAGGCGGCTCTGCCCCTGATTTGGAATCTGAGATGGTGTTCCCTGAGCAAGGCTGGCAGAAAGCGATGGATGTAGAGGGACCATGTTCTTGGCGTCTGAAGTTTTATCATACTGGGCTGCCAGAAACATGGAGGAGGCAGCTGTGTGGCGGTCAGTGAGTGCCAGAGTAAAGTCTCCGAGTGAAGAAGAATTCTTTTCAGTGCTTGCTGTGATGTCCCACTCAAGAACACCTGGATAGGAAGCAGCTGAAGTGGAGATCTGGCTGTGGTCAGTAACTCCAGATAACATAGTCGTGCTAGAATGTTGGTAAAGGTAGGCACTACCCATGAGTGTCTGGAAAGGGGTACCAGTAGCCGATGCCGAACTGACGGCAGGGGCAGAGACTCTGGAGAAGTTGCAGACACTTCGTGTTAGGGAAGTTGCATTGCTCACCACAGGAGGAGAATGCTGCAGAGAATTTAGAGTTCCAAGTAGAGATGGATGTTGGAAATTTTCTGTAAGAACAAGAGGGTCATGACAAACTCAGGGAGGTTGAGAAATTCTCACTACGTTTGAGGAACGGCATCATCTGAAGGTTCTTGCTATCAGGACACCTCTACTATCACTACTTCCTGAGAAACCCAAAATCAGACAGTTAATGATGGCTGTAAGGACTGAGCAGTTTTCCACTCTTCTCTATTAACTGCCTGTGCTCCCAATCTTGGGCACAGACGGGCAGAAGAGCCAAGTGGTGTGGTTCAGAGATTGTTCTCTAGGCTGGAAGCAACCTTCTCCCTGCCCTGTCTTTCCCTTCAGCCTGCACTCGTATTGACTTCTATGCTATTTCCTAGACTGGAAGCATTTTAGAACTAGGAGGCCCTTAGAGAACTTCGATGTTCTCAGTCTCATTTCGTGAGTAAGGAAACTGAGGCTCAGAGAGGTCGGGTTGACTTGTTCAAGTTCTCTCATTATGTTAGTATCATTACCAGGTTTCAGAACCTAAGTATCCTGACTTCCTTGCCAGGACTCCACTCTGAGCATGATACTGCCAGAAAGCAGGAGAAACAGAACTTATAATATAGGCATTTTTTTTGTCCATTAGAAAACAGTACGGCTATTACCATTGTCGTCTTCAGTGTCTCCCTTTGCTTGTGCAGTTCCCACGCTATTACCTAGAGGTGACGTACAGCTCAGTCCAACTGGTGAATTGAAAGAGTCATTTTTGCCCTCTTCAAGCCTGGTTTCTCATCCTACCTCAAAATGATTACCCGAAAGTGGATTTCTTAAGTGCTTTTGGAAAGGGAAAAGTTATCTGATTCCTTCAGATTACTCATCTATAAAGTGGTTATAACACCACCACCAATAATAATAGCAGTAATAATTAATAGATGAATAAGCTGATCTATTGCGTATGGTTTATATGGAGGAAGATACAATAAGTTCTAGAAAGACAAAGAAAAATCATGACAAGCATATTACGTTAACGAAAAAGAAATCCATAGATATTAATGAAAACGGGGGTATGTGGCAAGTATCGAAGCCTAATGAACTTACTAACAAATGGCATTCTGTACTATCCATGCAATATTATGAAAGTGAATTTTGCCCACTCTATTTTAGTGAATACTATTAACCAGAAAACACGATGGAGGTGATAGAGGTGAATGAATTCCTAGCCAATGCATACAGACAGAGAAGGTATGTCAGTAAAAAATGCATAACAAGCAACAGAATGCAATAAATGTGCATGTATAGGTAGCCACAACACATATAGACAAGTATTTCAATGAAAACCGGTACGAAGCAGACAGCAAAATAATAAGTGTAAAAGAGTTTCATTATTGTGCTCCTTCATATTTTTACCCAGCAAGTAAGAGGTATTAAGCCTAGGAGAAATATATATTTCAATGAATATAGCTTATATAATAAGCAGAAAGGAAGCTTAAAATGTATCAGGAAGGTTTTTGGATTTATCCTAGAACTTAGATTAGAATCATCTTCAGCATCCAAGAAGATGGCATCCCAAAACCTCAAAAAACCATCATGCCTAGAATCCAATTAAAAAAGATTTTCAAATGTAAGAAAATCCACAGGACTCCACAATATGGTTTTCGATAAACGTGGATGTTTGTTTGTTTTGTTTCTTTGGCCGCGCCGCGTGGCCCTGGCCGTGAAAGCACCGAGTCCTAAGCACTGGACCGCCAGGGAATTCCCTAAGTGGGGGGGAATTAGAGATGTGGGGCTTGACTTTTTCTTCTTCTTCTTCTTCTTCTTCTTCTTCTTCGGTAGCTAAGATCTACAAGCGAACGATGGCTGTTGATCAATGTGCTCTCTGTGTTAGGAAGGAAATAACTGTAAAAATGAAAAGCAGCCTTGCCTTAGAACCTACATATCACACAAAGGAAAATAGTCCTTCTGATTCAATTTAGAAGATATCACTTAAAATGTTGAATTGGCGAAATGTCTACCTAGTTTAAAAATTAGAAAGAATAAAACACTGAAAAGCAGCCCCCTAGATAACCACTGTGGTTGCTTGTTTATAGGAGGCATCATTTCTAAAACGTGTTTCTAAAATGTTTATATTCAAAACTGTCAAGTGGCCAACTGTATTCAGAGAGGCAATAAAAGAAAGAAAACGGAGTATGACTTTTCTGATAAGCTGCCTTTCCTGGTGATCCCCTGTTCTGGCCTTACTTTCCTTCTTCGTCTGTTAATGTAAGGGTTTGCTACCATCAACTTGGTTTTGCCCTGCTCTGAGCAGGTTTCCCTCTGTGCTGTTTCTGCTTTAATTGAAAATCTTTGGTTCCCATCAGCATTCCATTGCAAACTCCGTTTTTCTTGAGAGCTCCTCTATGCTTTCCCTCTTCATTCTTACATTTTCTCCCATCTCTTGGTGCCTGTTGGCCTGTGCTAATGAAAACCATCCTAAACTTCCTTACGCTCGACTCTGTGCCTCCCTGTAGAGCCCAGTACTCTCCATCCTCTCTCCCTATTCTCTCTTTTCAACTAGTCGAAATCCTAGTGGAGGGAGACCATTAGAGATGAAACATCTTGGTATATATTGCTAGTTTTCTATGTCCCCTGGCTTTTCTATGTTTCTGTTGAAACACTCTTGAGAAGTGTCTGATTTCGTTTTCTACATGGGTACCCTTTAAGGCTCAGTACTGGAAAAGAAGGGGATCAGAGTGATCAACCCAATGTGGTATCCTAACGTAACAGTTAAGGAAAGCAACAGGCTTTGTGAGACAGCCAGTGATTTGTCCAAAGTCACACAGATAGTAAACGTCAAAGTCAAAACTGAAATTAGGTCTCCAGACTTGTAGTTCAATACTTTCCCTCATTATTCCATGCTATTTTGAATCTCCTACTCAATTTAGGGGCAAAAGAAATCGAACGCAAAACTTTCCAAAGTTTCTTTTCTTACCTGACATGGTCAGAGAAGAGGAAGCATCCACTGCAGGTACAAGGGATGAGGAGACAACACTAGAGGATGTCTGAGTGGCTGCAGCTGAACGGCGCACGTGTCCAGTACAGAGGTCACTGGTTACTGGTCCAAACAGCTCCACGGAAACCCCAAGGCTCTACCAAGTGGTAGTAGGTTTGGTAGGAGAGTGATGTCACAAAGCAGGCAGTTGAAAGGTATGAGAGAGCCAATAGGGAGGTCCGATCCCCAACAGGAAGGCGGGCTTGGGTGAAGAGAGTGTAGGAGAGCTAAAACAACACCTGAGTTTCTGAGCTCTGGGGAGGAAATCCTAGAAGACAGATTTACCTCCCCCAGGCTCTTCCATTAGGGAAATCATTGCAACATTTCTTACAGACGTTCATTAATACACTGAACTAAGAGTTACTTACATTCTACAGAGTATTCTATTTTATGTATCATATACTTAGAGCTATATAGATCTTATTTAATTAATAATCCTTAGGAAGGAAAGAGCCATCTAGTTTGAACTATTACAGTTGTTCTGAAATCATATGTGTCTAATGAGTGAACTGATAGCAGCTTTTAAGGAGCCAAAGTAGGGATTAAGAAGCTCTCTTTGTAACTTGGTTCAAGAGTAGGGTGAAGTTTGTTGAGTGTACCTTGTGGAGAATGTTGTGGTCCAAGGCTCTTCTCTTTTAGTTTCTTCTCCTTGACTCCTACCTTCCTTGGGCTGGGCTAGGCTGGGGGCCAGGTTGGACTTGCGACTTAACATTTCTCTTCCGCTTTCTCTTGTTTTTTTTTCTTCCATTATGGGCATTGCTTCGAGGACAAGCCTTGATCTTGCATTGGACGTTACTTCCTGTCAACTTCCAGCAGCAGGAGTCTTCTTTTCAGTGCTTGATGCCTCACGAAATAGACTCTGCCCGTTGGCAGCAAATACCAGAGAGCTAGGAGACAGAGCTGGTTGCAGACCTTTCCTCTTCCAGCCTTTGGTTGCAATTGTTTGGCCCCTAATTTGCTAGCTCTAGTTCCTTGGGCCACACAGGTATCCTGCCATCTCCAGCTCTTGTTATATGTGAGAGACATTCTGAACACTGTCCCTTTTTCTTTGCACAGAAGTATATACAGTGTGGCAGTTACTGTAATCTCCTCCGCCTTGCAAACAGCCACTCTAGAATCTTGGACCTCTAGGACTCTCTGTCTTGCATGCTTGGGTGCAAGGCCAAGCAAAATGAAGAGGAGAATAATTAGAGAAAGAGGAGGACGTTGGTGGAGAATTGGGAGCAGGTAAGGTGAAAGGGCACAGGAGAAAAGAGATGCATGTAGACTTTTTGGTTTCTGTGGGAAACAGGTTGACACACTTGGGCCTCATTTGGTATTAACAGAACAGAGAGTTAAAGATCTAAGTAGCTAGATATAGTGTGCAGCAACTGCCATGAAGTCTGTACACTGAAGAGAACAGTCTCACATCTAGTTTTCATTTTGTTTTATGTCATAGTACCTTATTTATAGCATTCACTGGTGTGTTTGTAGAATACAGATGTTTTCAAATGCTCTGGTTTTGTCTACATGGTTATCTCCTTGTCCTGTTTGTAAGGAATCCAACATTGTAAGACATATTGCATGTTTTTCTCTTGACGATTGTTGACCTTGAAGCGCCATGAACTAACTTGAGCTGTTGGATTCTGTGGAGAAACGTTCAAAAGGGTCTGTGAAAAAGGCACTGTGGTGAGTCGCATTATGCACCCGAGCGTAAGGAGCAGATATCTGCCACCAGCCCAGCTTGGCCTGGATTGCCTCTGTTTTAGTTCCCCTGGTTAGTGCTTTTCTCCCTAACCACTCTTGTGACTGTGATGATGTGAGTACGGGCTGAGTTGCTAATGATCTATGTGTGAGGTAAGCTGGTTTGAGGGAGGAAATCTATGGACCTAGTCATTTTCCTTGGTGGTAAGCTTTCAGGGGTGCAGAGATTGATCTTCCTGGGGCCTTTTCTGGTCCCAGGAAGATATCGCATAGATGGGACCTCCCAAGACACACATTGAATCTTTAGGCCTGTTTTTCCTATTATGAGGTACGAGTTTCTTCACTGATGGGGATGATGCTTATCTGAGAAGAAATTGTGAAAGGTGGTGTAGTGTGGAGGTGTGGCTTCAGCTTTTAAGTTTTCCTCCAGGTTTTTCCCCTAAGCTTCCTACTTCGGACGGCCTACTTACATGATACTAGTAGGTGATGTCCGGCTAACAACTTCCTAAATATACCTGCAAGCCAGATCAGTGTCTCTTTTCTCTGTATTCCCATGGAAATCAAGAGTCCCGCCGAATTTTCCATCGAAACAGTTGATTTGTGTTGTCTCTAGGAATTCTAAAGGGCGTACCGTTGCTTCCTAACCGGTGTCATTTGGGAGATCCGCCTCTGTACGTTCAAATGATTAATTTTGAGACTTTGCTCATGTGTGCAGTAAACCCTTGAATTCCCTAAGACCTTCCTTTCCTCCATCTCCTACCCCATTAAGCCCGCTTCAGTTCATCTCCTGAATTTCTTTGGAATCTGTCAGCCAGCTCTTCCTCAACTTCCTAATACTGAACTTGCCTGTCTGTTGCGATTAGGTCCTAACTAGTGTCCATATGTCTTGTTTCCTTCCCATCCACTCTTCACACAAGAAACCTTCAAAGCAAGTTGGAACGTTGCTCATAAACATCGCTCACAAACATTGTTTTGAGAATAGAAAACACACTGTTGGCCTTTAAGACTCTGCGTGGTCTAGAATCCTCTCTGCTTCTCTAGCCCCATCTTGTGCCACTTTTGCCCTCACTTTCTATGCTTCAGATACACTGAATTAACCTTAGTTCTCACTCATCTGACAGAAGTCAGTTCAGATACTATTTTTCACTGTGATTCCTAGCATTAAGGAATTTGATTATCAGGTTTTGTATGAGGACTATTTCATCAGGGGTACAGAAGTTCTGGCCATCTCTGGTTTTGGATATCCCTTATTTGTTGAGACCTTTGCGTTGTTTGGTTGCCTTTTGTCTGTTTTCCAGATGGGAAAACAGGAACAAGGGAAGTATAGGTTATTACTAGGTGGGGTTGAACAAGTGGAGCAGCAAACTGCAAAGCAGAAAGAAGAGGGACGCACTATAGAGGGATATGACTTCCATTCTCAAGGCGCCTGCATCCTGTGCAGGGAGACAGCCTAACATAAAATGTGCCTAACAACAAATATATTGACTTCTTACTAAAACTCTCCAGTTCATAGAACCGAGGGGTTTGTACCTTCTCCTTTAAAAGTGGTAGTCCTGGGACTTCCCCGGTGGTCCCGTGGTGAAGACTCTGCGCTTCCAATGCAGCAGGCGTGGGTTCAGTCCCTGGTTGGGGAGCTAAGATCCCACATGCTGCGCAGCCAAAGAAATTTTTTTCGAACGTTATACTCCTGTATTATTGGCTTTAGTGGTTTCGATTTTGTTTTACTGTTAAGAAGATTTCAGTTTATTTACCGGGAACAAACAACACATAATGTAAAAATAGTTTCCCAGAAACGATTTCCATCATTCTCTTCTTCCCTTTCTCCCGCAGACTGGTGTTTCACCTTGACAAGTTCTCTGTCATTCCATAGGAAAGCTGTCTGGCTTGGAGGTTGCGATCCCAGGGAATTTTTCATCAGCGGGGAAGTCTCCATCACTACAGAGGAATCAAGGGAGAAGTCAGTCCCTGGTAAGTGAGATGCTCCCCCTAAACACCAACACAGCAGTCGTGTACCTTTCAAGGGGTTCAGGGGCAAGATGGGCAAAGGCATTTCTACTAACTCTTCTTAAGGACCACGGACAGTGCCCTATGCTACGAGGTAAGCGGTGACTGTTGTAGTTCTTACTGGTGATCCTTTCCTGTCACTGATTCTCGGCTTTCTTTGTATTTCATAGGACTGTTGTAAGTCCAATACAAAATGAGTCTTATTTTTAAAAACCTGAAATGTTTTACAGAGCCTAGCATTCTCATATAGGGTCCTTTCCATTCTCCCCACTTTCCCGAGAGGCCAAGAACACGTCACACCATGAACTAGGAGAGGGGGTAGAGCCCTTTCTGATGAAATACATCAACAAAGACAGAGCCTTAGCCTGCTTGCTCTCTGGACAGGATCTCGGACCACAAGGTCTTCAATCCTGGTATAAATGAAGGAAGTGAGGACAGTTCAACTGGCACTCTCATAACAAGAGTTCTGAAATAACCTTCCAAAGAGACTATAGCAGTAGATGAGGGAAGGGAGTGCTACAGTGTGGCAGTACAGGGGGGAACGATCGGCTACAGCAGTGAAAAGTGTGGTACCGATTGGTGTGCTCTCGGGGTTCTTGTACATGTAGCATAGATGACCTCTACAGTGGCCCTCCCACCTTCCCACCTGCATTAGGTGTTCTTTTTTTTTGTAATTTATGTTTATGTATTTATTTACTGTTTGAACTTATTTATTCTACGTATTTATTTTTTTGGCCGCACTGGGTCTCTCATTGCTGTGCACGGGCTTTCTCTAGTTGGCGGCTAGCGGGGGCTACTCTTGGTTGCGGTGTGCGGGCATCTCATCGCGGTGGCTTCTCTTGTTGCGGAGCATGGGCTGTAGGCACGTGGGCTTCGGTAGTTGAGGCTCACGGGCTCTAGAATGCAGGCTCCGTCGTTGTGGCACATGCGCTTAGTTGCTGCGCGGCATGTGGGATCTTCGCAGACCAGGGCTCGAACCCGTGTCCCCTGCATTGGCAGGCGCCACCAGGGAAGCCCTAGGTGTTCTCATATAGAGTCTAAAAACAGAGAGCACTGAGAGAAGGTAGTGGTTATTAAAGGCTCAGGATCTAAATTCTACCTGTCTCTACACCCCTTCCCAGCTGTCGATTTGACCCCATTTTTGAATGCTGACCTCATTGTTCAACTTTTCTCTGCCGTCTGTATACTCACCTTGAAAACTTGTTTCTGTGATGCGTTGAGCAGACACAGGGTGGCAGACTGCAGAGGTGGAAGCTGGTGGTCGGATATTTGTGGGCTGAATCTCCTTCAGTCCCGTTCCCATTTCTGGTTGCCCAGAGGCCCGACTTCCTGTGTGTGACGCCGAGCCGTAGGATTGCGGGCAGGAGCCAAGTTCTCCATACAGTAAAGACCCCAGTGTGCCTTGGTTATAGTAATATACCTGGCTTCCTTCCTGGCAGGGAAGTGACAGGCGGCTCTGCCCCTGATTTGTTCGTGGGCCTCCTGATCCAGCAGTTCCCTTGGCTCTGCCCCTGTCGTCAGCTGCCCCTAGGATAACTCTGAGCCCTAGCCACTTCTCTGGTAGATTTCCCTATTCCCCCACTACAGTCACACCTGAATAAGGCAACTCAGACCTTTCAGAGATGTGTCCTGAACCTCTTGTTTTCTGAAATACCTATCTGGTGGTTGTGAGACTTAAGGCCAGCGTCCCCGAGAGACTTTTTCTATTTCTCCTAGTAAACCTAGACTCCTCTTCTGTCACCTTCAACTCTACTCCAATTGTGTTCTTTCAACCCAGACCTCTGACCCTGCTTTTTACTTCTGCCATTTCATCCTCACTCCTGCTTCCTTTCCTAAATCCATACGTCTCTTTTGGCCTTCCTAGCCCTGGGCCAAGTTCCTTCCTCTTTGCTCAGTTTTTACCCCTTTCCTTCATTCTCCCATCCAACTTTCAGTCCTTCCTTTCTCACGCCCCAGTTAGCAGCATCTGAAAATTCGAAAGGTTTGTTACTCGTCTATTTAATTGTATTCCATTTACTTATTCAGTTCTATACCTGTCTTACCTGTGTATGGAAGAACAGCTGGTAGCCAAGGTGGCACCAAGAATCCTAGCAGCTCTCACTTGACGTATCCGTAGTAGTCGGCAATTTCCATTTCGTTTTCCCTCTCGGTGAAAAATTGCAGCTTGCCCGAAGAGGTGTATCTGGCAGCATTCTCCCGTTGTTGTTGAGCCCGCCTCTTCATGGCCTCTCGCTCTGGCCTCTGCTCTTGTTCGATGGGCTTTGACATGACTGGCTCAGGCACGTTGGGTTCCCTCCATGGAACTCGTTGCTTGCTGAAGTCTTGGAGTAGAAATTGGGTTTGGAGCTTGGGTGGGGCCTGGCGCTTATTCACAGCAGGGGGAACAGGCTCCCGCTGGAGAGGAGCGCCAGATGAAGTTTTGGAGGGTGCAGGCCTAGGAGCAGCAGACTGAGGGACACGAGGCTGGGTGTGGTTGGTCCAAGCCGGTTGGGTTGGGTTGGTCACAGTTGGCTGAGCTGGTTTGGCGGGGCCTGGCAAAGAGGCAGGAGCTGGCTGGGATGAATTGACTGCAGCAGGTTGAGCTGAGTCAGTAGAACCAGGCTGGGCACGGTAAGCCCCAGCAGGCCGATGTGAGGCCAGAGACTGTGGCCTCCGAGGAGCGGGTCGAGCTTGAGGCTTGTCCCAGGCAGAAAAAGGCAGAGGTATCAACTTGACCTTCCCAGGAGGAGGCCGCTCATACTGGGCTGGAGATGGACACTCTGTTTCAGCACTGCTGTCTGGTTTCTGGGCTTGGACTTGCGTTTTCTCAGGACCCTTCCCCTCACGTGGGGTATGCCGCCATGGCTGGATAGCTGGGGGTGGCTGGGGGTCTTTGGGGTTGCTTGACTTTCCCAAGAGCCGACAGGAAGAGAGCCCAGTTTTCGTCTCATTCTTCTTCCCCAGCGCATGAAGAACCTTCACAGACTCCAGCATGCGCACGCCAAGGGAGGTTCGAGGCTTTTGAAAGCTCTGTTGGAGAAGCTCAGTTTGGTGTTCCTTTCGCTTCGTGTGGGGGATTGCTGGCTTCTCTTCTGCCTTGACTTTGTTCCCTGACTGCTTGTTCTCTTCAGCCTTGTTTCTCCCTCTGGTCCTTTTGGTCTTTTCCTGCCCGTGGCTCTTAGTTTTGCTGATCTTTCTGGATGCAGCTTTCTGAGGTTTGCCTTGAGAGTGCTTGGCCGTGTTCACAGGAGCCCTGTCACTGACTGCAGCGTGGCAGGTAACCACTTCTCCCCCTAACAGGCACTCTGGATTCTTTGGCTGGATTTTGGCCTTGGGAGCGCCACTGATAGGCTCAGAGGCTTTCTGTTTGTTCTTCCTGGGTTGATCAGAGGGAACCTTTATGACACTTGGCTTTTCCTGCACCTGATTCACCTTAATGGCTCTGGTGTCTTTAGCTTTGATCACGTTGGGACCTTGGGATTGATCAAGATCTTTCAAAGGATTAAAGAGCTGGGGAAGGTGAATATCCTCCGCCAGTGTAGTAACGTCTGCAAGACCACTGCTAGGTTCAGTCCCATTTTCAAGTGTCCCTAGGTCCTGACGACTCCGGCTGTTCTCTCCCAGATCAGCATTTTCAGAACCAGGCTGCTCCTCTTGGCTGAGGGGATCGGTGCAGGCCAGCGGCTGGTGAATATCAGGGATTCCTAAAGGGAGTAGTGGAGGATCTTGGTTCTCTGTTGGGATCTGGTAGGCATCCAGAGGCTTTGAAAGCTTGGTTTTGATATCATCCACGTGCTTACTCTCTATTTGTCCCTGGCTTGGAGCTGGAGGCAGGGCCAGGAGACGCCTGGCACTCTGGACTGGAGCTGTCACTGAAATGTCCCCAAGTTCAGATGGTGGGTTACTCTCAAGTATGTGGCTGTTTCTGCTACTGCAGGACTTGGGGAGTTCTTGACTTTGTGTCACACAAAACGTCTGGCTTGGAGGTTGCAATCCCAGGGAATTTTTCATCACCAGGGGGGAGGTCTCCATCCCTACAAAGGGATCAAGGGAGAAGTCAGTCCCTGGTAAGTGAGATGCTCCCCCTAAACACCAACACAGCAGTCGTGTACCTTTCAAGGGGTTCAGGGGCAAGATGGGCAAGGCATTTCTACTAACTCTTCTTAAGGATCATGGACAGTGCCCTATGCTACGAGGTAAGCGGTGACTGTTGTAATTCTTACTGGTGAGCCTTTCCTGTCGCTGATTCTCGGCTCGCTTTGTATGTCATAGGACTGTTATAAGTCCAATACAAAATGAGTCTTATTTTTAAAAACCTGAAATGTTTTACAGAGCCTAGCATTCTCATATAGGGTCCTTTCCATTCTCCCCACTTTCCCGAGAGGCCAAGAACACGTCACACCATGAACTAGGAGAGGGGGTAGAGCCCTTGCTGATGAAATACATCAACAAAGACAGAGTCTTAGCCTGCTTGCTCTCTGGACAGGATCTCGGACCACAAGGTCTTCAATCCTGGTATAAATGAAGGAAGTGAGGACAGTTCAACTGGCACTCTCATAACAAGAGTTCTGAAACACCTTCCAAAGAGACTATAGCAGTAGATGAGGGAAGGGAGTGCTACAGTGTGGCAGTACAGGGGGAACGATCGGCTACAGCAGTGAAAAGTGTGGTACCGATTGGTGTGCTCTCGGGGTTCTTGTACATGTAGCATAGATGACCTCTACAGTGGCCCTCCCACCTTCCCACCTGCATTAGGTGTTCTTTTTTTTGTAATTTATGTTTATGTATTTATTTACTGTTTGAACTTATTTAGTCTACGTATTTATTTTTTTGGCTGCACTGGGTCTCTCATTGCTGTGCACGGGCTTTCTCTAGTTGGCGGCTAGCGGGGGCTACTCTTGGTTGCGGTGTGCGGGCTTCTCATCGCGGTGGCTTCTCTTGTTGCGGAGCATGGGCTGTAGGCGCGTGGGCTTCGGTAGTTGAGGCTCACGGGCTCTAGAATGCAGGCTCCGTCGTTGTGACACATGCGCTTAGTTGCTGCACGGCATGTGGGATCTTCGCAGACCAGGGCTCGAACCCGTGTCCCCCGCACTGCATTGGCAGGCGGATTCTTAACCACGGCGCCACCAGGGAAGCCCTAGGTGTTCTCATATAGAGTCTAAAAACAGAGGGCACTGAGCGAAGGTAGTGGTTATTAAAGGCTCAGGATCTAAATTCTACCTGCCTCTACACCCCTTCCCAGCTGTCGATTTGACCCCATTTTTGAATGCCGACCTCATTCTTCAACTTTCTCTGGCGTTTGTTATACTCACCTTGAAAACTTGTTTCCGTGATGCGTTGAGCAGACACAGGGTGGCAGACTGCAGAGGTGGAAGCTGGTGGTCGGATATTTGTGGGCTGAATCTCCTTCAGTCCCATTCCCATTTCTGGTTGCCCAGAGGCCCGACTTCCTGTGTATGACGCCGAGCCGTAGGATTGCGGGCAGGAGCCAAGTTCTCCATACAGTAAAGACCCCAGTGTGCCTTGGTTATAGTAATATACCTGGCTTCCTTCCTGGCAGGGAAGTGGCAGGCGGCTCTGCCCCTGATTTGGAATCTGAGATGGTGTTCCCTGAGCAAGGCTGGCAGAAAGCGATGGATGTAGAGGGACCATGTTCTTGGCGTCTGAAGTTTTATCATACTGGGCTGCCAGAAACATGGAGGAGGCAGCTGTGTGGCGGTCAGTGAGTGCCAGAGTAAAGTCTCCGAGTGAAGAAGAATTCTTTTCAGTGCTTGCTGTGATGTCCCACTCAAGAACACCTGGATAGGAAGCAGCTGAAGTGGAGATCTGGCTGTGGTCAGTAACTCCAGATAACATAGTCGTGCTAGAATGTTGGTAAAGGTAGGCACTACCCATGAGTGTCTGGAAAGGGGTACCAGTAGCCGATGCCGAACTGACGGCAGGGGCAGAGACTCTGGAGAAGTTGCAGACACTTCGTGTTAGGGAAGTTGCATTGCTCACCACAGGAGGAGAATGCTGCAGAGAATTTAGAGTTCCAAGTAGAGATGGATGTTGGAAATTTTCTGTAAGAACAAGAGGGTCATGACAAACTCAGGGAGGTTGAGAAATTCTCACTACGTTTGAGGAACGGCATCATCTGAAGGTTCTTGCTATCAGGACACCTCTACTATCACTACTTCCTGAGAAACCCAAAATCAGACAGTTAATGATGGCTGTAAGGACTGAGCAGTTTTCCACTCTTCTCTATTAACTGCCTGTGCTCCCAATCTTGGGCACAGACGGGCAGAAGAGCCAAGTGGTGTGGTTCAGAGATTGTTCTCTAGGCTGGAAGCAACCTTCTCCCTGCCCTGTCTTTCCCTTCAGCCTGCACTCGTATTGACTTCTATGCTATTTCCTAGACTGGAAGCATTTTAGAACTAGGAGGCCCTTAGAGAACTTCGATGTTCTCAGTCTCATTTCGTGAGTAAGGAAACTGAGGCTCAGAGAGGTCGGGTTGACTTGTTCAAGTTCTCTCATTATGTTAGTATCATTACCAGGTTTCAGAACCTAAGTATCCTGACTTCCTTGCCAGGACTCCACTCTGAGCATGATACTGCCAGAAAGCAGGAGAAACAGAACTTATAATATAGGCATTTTTTTTGTCCATTAGAAAACAGTACGGCTATTACCATTGTCGTCTTCAGTGTCTCCCTTTGCTTGTGCAGTTCCCACGCTATTACCTAGAGGTGACGTACAGCTCAGTCCAACTGGTGAATTGAAAGAGTCATTTTTGCCCTCTTCAAGCCTGGTTTCTCATCCTACCTCAAAATGATTACCCGAAAGTGGATTTCTTAAGTGCTTTTGGAAAGGGAAAAGTTATCTGATTCCTTCAGATTACTCATCTATAAAGTGGTTATAACACCACCACCAATAATAATAGCAGTAATAATTAATAGATGAATAAGCTGATCTATTGCGTATGGTTTATATGGAGGAAGATACAATAAGTTCTAGAAAGACAAAGAAAAATCATGACAAGCATATTACGTTAACGAAAAAGAAATCCATAGATATTAATGAAAACGGGGGTATGTGGCAAGTATCGAAGCCTAATGAACTTACTAACAAATGGCATTCTGTACTATCCATGCAATATTATGAAAGTGAATTTTGCCCACTCTATTTTAGTGAATACTATTAACCAGAAAACACGATGGAGGTGATAGAGGTGAATGAATTCCTAGCCAATGCATACAGACAGAGAAGGTATGTCAGTAAAAAATGCATAACAAGCAACAGAATGCAATAAATGTGCATGTATAGGTAGCCACAACACATATAGACAAGTATTTCAATGAAAACCGGTACGAAGCAGACAGCAAAATAATAAGTGTAAAAGAGTTTCATTATTGTGCTCCTTCATATTTTTACCCAGCAAGTAAGAGGTATTAAGCCTAGGAGAAATATATATTTCAATGAATATAGCTTATATAATAAGCAGAAAGGAAGCTTAAAATGTATCAGGAAGGTTTTTGGATTTATCCTAGAACTTAGATTAGAATCATCTTCAGCATCCAAGAAGATGGCATCCCAAAACCTCAAAAAACCATCATGCCTAGAATCCAATTAAAAAAGATTTTCAAATGTAAGAAAATCCACAGGACTCCACAATATGGTTTTCGATAAACGTGGATGTTTGTTTGTTTTGTTTCTTTGGCCGCGCCGCGTGGCCCTGGCCGTGAAAGCACCGAGTCCTAAGCACTGGACCGCCAGGGAATTCCCTAAGTGGGGGGGAATTAGAGATGTGGGGCTTGACTTTTTCTTCTTCTTCTTCTTCTTCTTCTTCTTCGGTAGCTAAGATCTACAAGCGAACGATGGCTGTTGATCAATGTGCTCTCTGTGTTAGGAAGGAAATAACTGTAAAAATGAAAAGCAGCCTTGCCTTAGAACCTACATATCACACAAAGGAAAATAGTCCTTCTGATTCAATTTAGAAGATATCACTTAAAATGTTGAATTGGCGAAATGTCTACCTAGTTTAAAAATTAGAAAGAATAAAACACTGAAAAGCAGCCCCCTAGATAACCACTGTGGTTGCTTGTTTATAGGAGGCATCATTTCTAAAACGTGTTTCTAAAATGTTTATATTCAAAACTGTCAAGTGGCCAACTGTATTCAGAGAGGCAATAAAAGAAAGAAAACGGAGTATGACTTTTCTGATAAGCTGCCTTTCCTGGTGATCCCCTGTTCTGGCCTTACTTTCCTTCTTCGTCTGTTAATGTAAGGGTTTGCTACCATCAACTTGGTTTTGCCCTGCTCTGAGCAGGTTTCCCTCTGTGCTGTTTCTGCTTTAATTGAAAATCTTTGGTTCCCATCAGCATTCCATTGCAAACTCCGTTTTTCTTGAGAGCTCCTCTATGCTTTCCCTCTTCATTCTTACATTTTCTCCCATCTCTTGGTGCCTGTTGGCCTGTGCTAATGAAAACCATCCTAAACTTCCTTACGCTCGACTCTGTGCCTCCCTGTAGAGCCCAGTACTCTCCATCCTCTCTCCCTATTCTCTCTTTTCAACTAGTCGAAATCCTAGTGGAGGGAGACCATTAGAGATGAAACATCTTGGTATATATTGCTAGTTTTCTATGTCCCCTGGCTTTTCTATGTTTCTGTTGAAACACTCTTGAGAAGTGTCTGATTTCGTTTTCTACATGGGTACCCTTTAAGGCTCAGTACTGGAAAAGAAGGGGATCAGAGTGATCAACCCAATGTGGTATCCTAACGTAACAGTTAAGGAAAGCAACAGGCTTTGTGAGACAGCCAGTGATTTGTCCAAAGTCACACAGATAGTAAACGTCAAAGTCAAAACTGAAATTAGGTCTCCAGACTTGTAGTTCAATACTTTCCCTCATTATTCCATGCTATTTTGAATCTCCTACTCAATTTAGGGGCAAAAGAAATCGAACGCAAAACTTTCCAAAGTTTCTTTTCTTACCTGACATGGTCAGAGAAGAGGAAGCATCCACTGCAGGTACAAGGGATGAGGAGACAACACTAGAGGATGTCTGAGTGGCTGCAGCTGAACGGCGCACGTGTCCAGTACAGAGGTCACTGGTTACTGGTCCAAACAGCTCCACGGAAACCCCAAGGCTCTACCAAGTGGTAGTAGGTTTGGTAGGAGAGTGATGTCACAAAGCAGGCAGTTGAAAGGTATGAGAGAGCCAATAGGGAGGTCCGATCCCCAACAGGAAGGCGGGCTTGGGTGAAGAGAGTGTAGGAGAGCTAAAACAACACCTGAGTTTCTGAGCTCTGGGGAGGAAATCCTAGAAGACAGATTTACCTCCCCCAGGCTCTTCCATTAGGGAAATCATTGCAACATTTCTTACAGACGTTCATTAATACACTGAACTAAGAGTTACTTACATTCTACAGAGTATTCTATTTTATGTATCATATACTTAGAGCTATATAGATCTTATTTAATTAATAATCCTTAGGAAGGAAAGAGCCATCTAGTTTGAACTATTACAGTTGTTCTGAAATCATATGTGTCTAATGAGTGAACTGATAGCAGCTTTTAAGGAGCCAAAGTAGGGATTAAGAAGCTCTCTTTGTAACTTGGTTCAAGAGTAGGGTGAAGTTTCTTGAGTGTACCTTGTGGAGAATGTTGTGGTCCAAGGCTCTTCTCTTTTAGTTTCTTCTCCTTGACTCCTACCTTCCTTGGGCTGGGCTAGGCTGGGGGCCAGGTTGGACTTGCGACTTAACATTTCTCTTCCGCTTTCTCTTGTTTTTTTTTCTTCCATTATGGGCATTGCTTCGAGGACAAGCCTTGATCTTGCATTGGACGTTACTTCCTGTCAACTTCCAGCAGCAGGAGTCTTCTTTTCAGTGCTTGATGCCTCACGAAATAGACTCTGCCCGTTGGCAGCAAATACCAGAGAGCTAGGAGACAGAGCTGGTTGCAGACCTTTCCTCTTCCAGCCTTTGGTTGCAATTGTTTGGCCCCTAATTTGCTAGCTCTAGTTCCTTGGGCCACACAGGTATCCTGCCATCTCCAGCTCTTGTTATATGTGAGAGACATTCTGAACACTGTCCCTTTTTCTTTGCACAGAAGTATATACAGTGTGGCAGTTACTGTAATCTCCTCCGCCTTGCAAACAGCCACTCTAGAATCTTGGACCTCTAGGACTCTCTGTCTTGCATGCTTGGGTGCAAGGCCAAGCAAAATGAAGAGGAGAATAATTAGAGAAAGAGGAGGACGTTGGTGGAGAATTGGGAGCAGGTAAGGTGAAAGGGCACAGGAGAAAAGAGATGCATGTAGACTTTTTGGTTTCTGTGGGAAACAGGTTGACACACTTGGGCCTCATTTGGTATTAACAGAACAGAGAGTTAAAGATCTAAGTAGCTAGATATAGTGTGCAGCAACTGCCATGAAGTCTGTACACTGAAGAGAACAGTCTCACATCTAGTTTTCATTTTGTTTTATGTCATAGTACCTTATTTATAGCATTCACTGGTGTGTTTGTAGAATACAGATGTTTTCAAATGCTCTGGTTTTGTCTACATGGTTATCTCCTTGTCCTGTTTGTAAGGAATCCAACATTGTAAGACATATTGCATGTTTTTCTCTTGACGATTGTTGACCTTGAAGCGCCATGAACTAACTTGAGCTGTTGGATTCTGTGGAGAAACGTTCAAAAGGGTCTGTGAAAAAGGCACTGTGGTGAGTCGCATTATGCACCCGAGCGTAAGGAGCAGATATCTGCCACCAGCCCAGCTTGGCCTGGATTGCCTCTGTTTTAGTTCCCCTGGTTAGTGCTTTTCTCCCTAACCACTCTTGTGACTGTGATGATGTGAGTACGGGCTGAGTTGCTAATGATCTATGTGTGAGGTAAGCTGGTTTGAGGGAGGAAATCTATGGACCTAGTCATTTTCCTTGGTGGTAAGCTTTCAGGGGTGCAGAGATTGATCTTCCTGGGGCCTTTTCTGGTCCCAGGAAGATATCGCATAGATGGGACCTCCCAAGACACACATTGAATCTTTAGGCCTGTTTTTCCTATTATGAGGTACGAGTTTCTTCACTGATGGGGATGATGCTTATCTGAGAAGAAATTGTGAAAGGTGGTGTAGTGTGGAGGTGTGGCTTCAGCTTTTAAGTTTTCCTCCAGGTTTTTCCCCTAAGCTTCCTACTTCGGACGGCCTACTTACATGATACTAGTAGGTGATGTCCGGCTAACAACTTCCTAAATATACCTGCAAGCCAGATCAGTGTCTCTTTTCTCTGTATTCCCATGGAAATCAAGAGTCCCGCCGAATTTTCCATCGAAACAGTTGATTTGTGTTGTCTCTAGGAATTCTAAAGGGCGTACCGTTGCTTCCTAACCGGTGTCATTTGGGAGATCCGCCTCTGTACGTTCAAATGATTAATTTTGAGACTTTGCTCATGTGTGCAGTAAACCCTTGAATTCCCTAAGACCTTCCTTTCCTCCATCTCCTACCCCATTAAGCCCGCTTCAGTTCATCTCCTGAATTTCTTTGGAATCTGTCAGCCAGCTCTTCCTCAACTTCCTAATACTGAACTTGCCTGTCTGTTGCGATTAGGTCCTAACTAGTGTCCATATGTCTTGTTTCCTTCCCATCCACTCTTCACACAAGAAACCTTCAAAGCAAGTTGGAACGTTGCTCATAAACATCGCTCACAAACATTGTTTTGAGAATAGAAAACACACTGTTGGCCTTTAAGACTCTGCGTGGTCTAGAATCCTCTCTGCTTCTCTAGCCCCATCTTGTGCCACTTTTGCCCTCACTTTCTATGCTTCAGATACACTGAATTAACCTTAGTTCTCACTCATCTGACAGAAGTCAGTTCAGATACTATTTTTCACTGTGATTCCTAGCATTAAGGAATTTGATTATCAGGTTTTGTATGAGGACTATTTCATCAGGGGTACAGAAGTTCTGGCCATCTCTGGTTTTGGATATCCCTTATTTGTTGAGACCTTTGCGTTGTTTGGTTGCCTTTTGTCTGTTTTCCAGATGGGAAAACAGGAACAAGGGAAGTATAGGTTATTACTAGGTGGGGTTGAACAAGTGGAGCAGCAAACTGCAAAGCAGAAAGAAGAGGGACGCACTATAGAGGGATATGACTTCCATTCTCAAGGCGCCTGCATCCTGTGCAGGGAGACAGCCTAACATAAAATGTGCCTAACAACAAATATATTGACTTCTTACTAAAACTCTCCAGTTCATAGAACCGAGGGGTTTGTACCTTCTCCTTTAAAAGTGGTAGTCCTGGGACTTCCCCGGTGGTCCCGTGGTGAAGACTCTGCGCTTCCAATGCAGCAGGCGTGGGTTCAGTCCCTGGTTGGGGAGCTAAGATCCCACATGCTGCGCAGCCAAAGAAATTTTTTTCGAACGTTATACTCCTGTATTATTGGCTTTAGTGGTTTCGATTTTGTTTTACTGTTAAGAAGATTTCAGTTTATTTACCGGGAACAAACAACACATAATGTAAAAATAGTTTCCCAGAAACGATTTCCATCATTCTCTTCTTCCCTTTCTCCCGCAGACTGGTGTTTCACCTTGACAAGTTCTCTGTCATTCCATAGGAAAGCTGTCTGGCTTGGAGGTTGCGATCCCAGGGAATTTTTCATCAGCGGGGAAGTCTCCATCACTACAGAGGAATCAAGGGAGAAGTCAGTCCCTGGTAAGTGAGATGCTCCCCCTAAACACCAACACAGCAGTCGTGTACCTTTCAAGGGGTTCAGGGGCAAGATGGGCAAAGGCATTTCTACTAACTCTTCTTAAGGACCACGGACAGTGCCCTATGCTACGAGGTAAGCGGTGACTGTTGTAGTTCTTACTGGTGATCCTTTCCTGTCACTGATTCTCGGCTTTCTTTGTATTTCATAGGACTGTTGTAAGTCCAATACAAAATGAGTCTTATTTTTAAAAACCTGAAATGTTTTACAGAGCCTAGCATTCTCATATAGGGTCCTTTCCATTCTCCCCACTTTCCCGAGAGGCCAAGAACACGTCACACCATGAACTAGGAGAGGGGGTAGAGCCCTTTCTGATGAAATACATCAACAAAGACAGAGCCTTAGCCTGCTTGCTCTCTGGACAGGATCTCGGACCACAAGGTCTTCAATCCTGGTATAAATGAAGGAAGTGAGGACAGTTCAACTGGCACTCTCATAACAAGAGTTCTGAAATAACCTTCCAAAGAGACTATAGCAGTAGATGAGGGAAGGGAGTGCTACAGTGTGGCAGTACAGGGGGGAACGATCGGCTACAGCAGTGAAAAGTGTGGTACCGATTGGTGTGCTCTCGGGGTTCTTGTACATGTAGCATAGATGACCTCTACAGTGGCCCTCCCACCTTCCCACCTGCATTAGGTGTTCTTTTTTTTTGTAATTTATGTTTATGTATTTATTTACTGTTTGAACTTATTTATTCTACGTATTTATTTTTTTGGCCGCACTGGGTCTCTCATTGCTGTGCACGGGCTTTCTCTAGTTGGCGGCTAGCGGGGGCTACTCTTGGTTGCGGTGTGCGGGCATCTCATCGCGGTGGCTTCTCTTGTTGCGGAGCATGGGCTGTAGGCACGTGGGCTTCGGTAGTTGAGGCTCACGGGCTCTAGAATGCAGGCTCCGTCGTTGTGGCACATGCGCTTAGTTGCTGCGCGGCATGTGGGATCTTCGCAGACCAGGGCTCGAACCCGTGTCCCCTGCATTGGCAGGCGCCACCAGGGAAGCCCTAGGTGTTCTCATATAGAGTCTAAAAACAGAGAGCACTGAGAGAAGGTAGTGGTTATTAAAGGCTCAGGATCTAAATTCTACCTGTCTCTACACCCCTTCCCAGCTGTCGATTTGACCCCATTTTTGAATGCTGACCTCATTGTTCAACTTTTCTCTGCCGTCTGTATACTCACCTTGAAAACTTGTTTCTGTGATGCGTTGAGCAGACACAGGGTGGCAGACTGCAGAGGTGGAAGCTGGTGGTCGGATATTTGTGGGCTGAATCTCCTTCAGTCCCGTTCCCATTTCTGGTTGCCCAGAGGCCCGACTTCCTGTGTGTGACGCCGAGCCGTAGGATTGCGGGCAGGAGCCAAGTTCTCCATACAGTAAAGACCCCAGTGTGCCTTGGTTATAGTAATATACCTGGCTTCCTTCCTGGCAGGGAAGTGACAGGCGGCTCTGCCCCTGATTTGTTCGTGGGCCTCCTGATCCAGCAGTTCCCTTGGCTCTGCCCCTGTCGTCAGCTGCCCCTAGGATAACTCTGAGCCCTAGCCACTTCTCTGGTAGATTTCCCTATTCCCCCACTACAGTCACACCTGAATAAGGCAACTCAGACCTTTCAGAGATGTGTCCTGAACCTCTTGTTTTCTGAAATACCTATCTGGTGGTTGTGAGACTTAAGGCCAGCGTCCCCGAGAGACTTTTTCTATTTCTCCTAGTAAACCTAGACTCCTCTTCTGTCACCTTCAACTCTACTCCAATTGTGTTCTTTCAACCCAGACCTCTGACCCTGCTTTTTACTTCTGCCATTTCATCCTCACTCCTGCTTCCTTTCCTAAATCCATACGTCTCTTTTGGCCTTCCTAGCCCTGGGCCAAGTTCCTTCCTCTTTGCTCAGTTTTTACCCCTTTCCTTCATTCTCCCATCCAACTTTCAGTCCTTCCTTTCTCACGCCCCAGTTAGCAGCATCTGAAAATTCGAAAGGTTTGTTACTCGTCTATTTAATTGTATTCCATTTACTTATTCAGTTCTATACCTGTCTTACCTGTGTATGGAAGAACAGCTGGTAGCCAAGGTGGCACCAAGAATCCTAGCAGCTCTCACTTGACGTATCCGTAGTAGTCGGCAATTTCCATTTCGTTTTCCCTCTCGGTGAAAAATTGCAGCTTGCCCGAAGAGGTGTATCTGGCAGCATTCTCCCGTTGTTGTTGAGCCCGCCTCTTCATGGCCTCTCGCTCTGGCCTCTGCTCTTGTTCGATGGGCTTTGACATGACTGGCTCAGGCACGTTGGGTTCCCTCCATGGAACTCGTTGCTTGCTGAAGTCTTGGAGTAGAAATTGGGTTTGGAGCTTGGGTGGGGCCTGGCGCTTATTCACAGCAGGGGGAACAGGCTCCCGCTGGAGAGGAGCGCCAGATGAAGTTTTGGAGGGTGCAGGCCTAGGAGCAGCAGACTGAGGGACACGAGGCTGGGTGTGGTTGGTCCAAGCCGGTTGGGTTGGGTTGGTCACAGTTGGCTGAGCTGGTTTGGCGGGGCCTGGCAAAGAGGCAGGAGCTGGCTGGGATGAATTGACTGCAGCAGGTTGAGCTGAGTCAGTAGAACCAGGCTGGGCACGGTAAGCCCCAGCAGGCCGATGTGAGGCCAGAGACTGTGGCCTCCGAGGAGCGGGTCGAGCTTGAGGCTTGTCCCAGGCAGAAAAAGGCAGAGGTATCAACTTGACCTTCCCAGGAGGAGGCCGCTCATACTGGGCTGGAGATGGACACTCTGTTTCAGCACTGCTGTCTGGTTTCTGGGCTTGGACTTGCGTTTTCTCAGGACCCTTCCCCTCACGTGGGGTATGCCGCCATGGCTGGATAGCTGGGGGTGGCTGGGGGTCTTTGGGGTTGCTTGACTTTCCCAAGAGCCGACAGGAAGAGAGCCCAGTTTTCGTCTCATTCTTCTTCCCCAGCGCATGAAGAACCTTCACAGACTCCAGCATGCGCACGCCAAGGGAGGTTCGAGGCTTTTGAAAGCTCTGTTGGAGAAGCTCAGTTTGGTGTTCCTTTCGCTTCGTGTGGGGGATTGCTGGCTTCTCTTCTGCCTTGACTTTGTTCCCTGACTGCTTGTTCTCTTCAGCCTTGTTTCTCCCTCTGGTCCTTTTGGTCTTTTCCTGCCCGTGGCTCTTAGTTTTGCTGATCTTTCTGGATGCAGCTTTCTGAGGTTTGCCTTGAGAGTGCTTGGCCGTGTTCACAGGAGCCCTGTCACTGACTGCAGCGTGGCAGGTAACCACTTCTCCCCCTAACAGGCACTCTGGATTCTTTGGCTGGATTTTGGCCTTGGGAGCGCCACTGATAGGCTCAGAGGCTTTCTGTTTGTTCTTCCTGGGTTGATCAGAGGGAACCTTTATGACACTTGGCTTTTCCTGCACCTGATTCACCTTAATGGCTCTGGTGTCTTTAGCTTTGATCACGTTGGGACCTTGGGATTGATCAAGATCTTTCAAAGGATTAAAGAGCTGGGGAAGGTGAATATCCTCCGCCAGTGTAGTAACGTCTGCAAGACCACTGCTAGGTTCAGTCCCATTTTCAAGTGTCCCTAGGTCCTGACGACTCCGGCTGTTCTCTCCCAGATCAGCATTTTCAGAACCAGGCTGCTCCTCTTGGCTGAGGGGATCGGTGCAGGCCAGCGGCTGGTGAATATCAGGGATTCCTAAAGGGAGTAGTGGAGGATCTTGGTTCTCTGTTGGGATCTGGTAGGCATCCAGAGGCTTTGAAAGCTTGGTTTTGATATCATCCACGTGCTTACTCTCTATTTGTCCCTGGCTTGGAGCTGGAGGCAGGGCCAGGAGACGCCTGGCACTCTGGACTGGAGCTGTCACTGAAATGTCCCCAAGTTCAGATGGTGGGTTACTCTCAAGTATGTGGCTGTTTCTGCTACTGCAGGACTTGGGGAGTTCTTGACTTTGTGTCACACAAAACGTCTGGCTTGGAGGTTGCAATCCCAGGGAATTTTTCATCACCAGGGGGGAGGTCTCCATCCCTACAAAGGGATCAAGGGAGAAGTCAGTCCCTGGTAAGTGAGATGCTCCCCCTAAACACCAACACAGCAGTCGTGTACCTTTCAAGGGGTTCAGGGGCAAGATGGGCAAGGCATTTCTACTAACTCTTCTTAAGGATCATGGACAGTGCCCTATGCTACGAGGTAAGCGGTGACTGTTGTAATTCTTACTGGTGAGCCTTTCCTGTCGCTGATTCTCGGCTCGCTTTGTATGTCATAGGACTGTTATAAGTCCAATACAAAATGAGTCTTATTTTTAAAAACCTGAAATGTTTTACAGAGCCTAGCATTCTCATATAGGGTCCTTTCCATTCTCCCCACTTTCCCGAGAGGCCAAGAACACGTCACACCATGAACTAGGAGAGGGGGTAGAGCCCTTGCTGATGAAATACATCAACAAAGACAGAGTCTTAGCCTGCTTGCTCTCTGGACAGGATCTCGGACCACAAGGTCTTCAATCCTGGTATAAATGAAGGAAGTGAGGACAGTTCAACTGGCACTCTCATAACAAGAGTTCTGAAACACCTTCCAAAGAGACTATAGCAGTAGATGAGGGAAGGGAGTGCTACAGTGTGGCAGTACAGGGGGAACGATCGGCTACAGCAGTGAAAAGTGTGGTACCGATTGGTGTGCTCTCGGGGTTCTTGTACATGTAGCATAGATGACCTCTACAGTGGCCCTCCCACCTTCCCACCTGCATTAGGTGTTCTTTTTTTTGTAATTTATGTTTATGTATTTATTTACTGTTTGAACTTATTTAGTCTACGTATTTATTTTTTTGGCTGCACTGGGTCTCTCATTGCTGTGCACGGGCTTTCTCTAGTTGGCGGCTAGCGGGGGCTACTCTTGGTTGCGGTGTGCGGGCTTCTCATCGCGGTGGCTTCTCTTGTTGCGGAGCATGGGCTGTAGGCGCGTGGGCTTCGGTAGTTGAGGCTCACGGGCTCTAGAATGCAGGCTCCGTCGTTGTGACACATGCGCTTAGTTGCTGCACGGCATGTGGGATCTTCGCAGACCAGGGCTCGAACCCGTGTCCCCCGCACTGCATTGGCAGGCGGATTCTTAACCACGGCGCCACCAGGGAAGCCCTAGGTGTTCTCATATAGAGTCTAAAAACAGAGGGCACTGAGCGAAGGTAGTGGTTATTAAAGGCTCAGGATCTAAATTCTACCTGCCTCTACACCCCTTCCCAGCTGTCGATTTGACCCCATTTTTGAATGCCGACCTCATTCTTCAACTTTCTCTGGCGTTTGTTATACTCACCTTGAAAACTTGTTTCCGTGATGCGTTGAGCAGACACAGGGTGGCAGACTGCAGAGGTGGAAGCTGGTGGTCGGATATTTGTGGGCTGAATCTCCTTCAGTCCCATTCCCATTTCTGGTTGCCCAGAGGCCCGACTTCCTGTGTATGACGCCGAGCCGTAGGATTGCGGGCAGGAGCCAAGTTCTCCATACAGTAAAGACCCCAGTGTGCCTTGGTTATAGTAATATACCTGGCTTCCTTCCTGGCAGGGAAGTGGCAGGCGGCTCTGCCCCTGATTTGGAATCTGAGATGGTGTTCCCTGAGCAAGGCTGGCAGAAAGCGATGGATGTAGAGGGACCATGTTCTTGGCGTCTGAAGTTTTATCATACTGGGCTGCCAGAAACATGGAGGAGGCAGCTGTGTGGCGGTCAGTGAGTGCCAGAGTAAAGTCTCCGAGTGAAGAAGAATTCTTTTCAGTGCTTGCTGTGATGTCCCACTCAAGAACACCTGGATAGGAAGCAGCTGAAGTGGAGATCTGGCTGTGGTCAGTAACTCCAGATAACATAGTCGTGCTAGAATGTTGGTAAAGGTAGGCACTACCCATGAGTGTCTGGAAAGGGGTACCAGTAGCCGATGCCGAACTGACGGCAGGGGCAGAGACTCTGGAGAAGTTGCAGACACTTCGTGTTAGGGAAGTTGCATTGCTCACCACAGGAGGAGAATGCTGCAGAGAATTTAGAGTTCCAAGTAGAGATGGATGTTGGAAATTTTCTGTAAGAACAAGAGGGTCATGACAAACTCAGGGAGGTTGAGAAATTCTCACTACGTTTGAGGAACGGCATCATCTGAAGGTTCTTGCTATCAGGACACCTCTACTATCACTACTTCCTGAGAAACCCAAAATCAGACAGTTAATGATGGCTGTAAGGACTGAGCAGTTTTCCACTCTTCTCTATTAACTGCCTGTGCTCCCAATCTTGGGCACAGACGGGCAGAAGAGCCAAGTGGTGTGGTTCAGAGATTGTTCTCTAGGCTGGAAGCAACCTTCTCCCTGCCCTGTCTTTCCCTTCAGCCTGCACTCGTATTGACTTCTATGCTATTTCCTAGACTGGAAGCATTTTAGAACTAGGAGGCCCTTAGAGAACTTCGATGTTCTCAGTCTCATTTCGTGAGTAAGGAAACTGAGGCTCAGAGAGGTCGGGTTGACTTGTTCAAGTTCTCTCATTATGTTAGTATCATTACCAGGTTTCAGAACCTAAGTATCCTGACTTCCTTGCCAGGACTCCACTCTGAGCATGATACTGCCAGAAAGCAGGAGAAACAGAACTTATAATATAGGCATTTTTTTTGTCCATTAGAAAACAGTACGGCTATTACCATTGTCGTCTTCAGTGTCTCCCTTTGCTTGTGCAGTTCCCACGCTATTACCTAGAGGTGACGTACAGCTCAGTCCAACTGGTGAATTGAAAGAGTCATTTTTGCCCTCTTCAAGCCTGGTTTCTCATCCTACCTCAAAATGATTACCCGAAAGTGGATTTCTTAAGTGCTTTTGGAAAGGGAAAAGTTATCTGATTCCTTCAGATTACTCATCTATAAAGTGGTTATAACACCACCACCAATAATAATAGCAGTAATAATTAATAGATGAATAAGCTGATCTATTGCGTATGGTTTATATGGAGGAAGATACAATAAGTTCTAGAAAGACAAAGAAAAATCATGACAAGCATATTACGTTAACGAAAAAGAAATCCATAGATATTAATGAAAACGGGGGTATGTGGCAAGTATCGAAGCCTAATGAACTTACTAACAAATGGCATTCTGTACTATCCATGCAATATTATGAAAGTGAATTTTGCCCACTCTATTTTAGTGAATACTATTAACCAGAAAACACGATGGAGGTGATAGAGGTGAATGAATTCCTAGCCAATGCATACAGACAGAGAAGGTATGTCAGTAAAAAATGCATAACAAGCAACAGAATGCAATAAATGTGCATGTATAGGTAGCCACAACACATATAGACAAGTATTTCAATGAAAACCGGTACGAAGCAGACAGCAAAATAATAAGTGTAAAAGAGTTTCATTATTGTGCTCCTTCATATTTTTACCCAGCAAGTAAGAGGTATTAAGCCTAGGAGAAATATATATTTCAATGAATATAGCTTATATAATAAGCAGAAAGGAAGCTTAAAATGTATCAGGAAGGTTTTTGGATTTATCCTAGAACTTAGATTAGAATCATCTTCAGCATCCAAGAAGATGGCATCCCAAAACCTCAAAAAACCATCATGCCTAGAATCCAATTAAAAAAGATTTTCAAATGTAAGAAAATCCACAGGACTCCACAATATGGTTTTCGATAAACGTGGATGTTTGTTTGTTTTGTTTCTTTGGCCGCGCCGCGTGGCCCTGGCCGTGAAAGCACCGAGTCCTAAGCACTGGACCGCCAGGGAATTCCCTAAGTGGGGGGGAATTAGAGATGTGGGGCTTGACTTTTTCTTCTTCTTCTTCTTCTTCTTCTTCTTCGGTAGCTAAGATCTACAAGCGAACGATGGCTGTTGATCAATGTGCTCTCTGTGTTAGGAAGGAAATAACTGTAAAAATGAAAAGCAGCCTTGCCTTAGAACCTACATATCACACAAAGGAAAATAGTCCTTCTGATTCAATTTAGAAGATATCACTTAAAATGTTGAATTGGCGAAATGTCTACCTAGTTTAAAAATTAGAAAGAATAAAACACTGAAAAGCAGCCCCCTAGATAACCACTGTGGTTGCTTGTTTATAGGAGGCATCATTTCTAAAATGTTTATATTCAAAACTGTCAAGTGGCCAACTGTATTCAGAGAGGCAATAAAAGAAAGAAAACGGAGTATGACTTTTCTGATAAGCTGCCTTTCCTGGTGATCCCCTGTTCTGGCCTTACTTTCCTTCTTCGTCTGTTAATGTAAGGGTTTGCTACCATCAACTTGGTTTTGCCCTGCTCTGAGCAGGTTTCCCTCTGTGCTGTTTCTGCTTTAATTGAAAATCTTTGGTTCCCATCAGCATTCCATTGCAAACTCCGTTTTTCTTGAGAGCTCCTCTATGCTTTCCCTCTTCATTCTTACATTTTCTCCCATCTCTTGGTGCCTGTTGGCCTGTGCTAATGAAAACCATCCTAAACTTCCTTACGCTCGACTCTGTGCCTCCCTGTAGAGCCCAGTACTCTCCATCCTCTCTCCCTATTCTCTCTTTTCAACTAGTCGAAATCCTAGTGGAGGGAGACCATTAGAGATGAAACATCTTGGTATATATTGCTAGTTTTCTATGTCCCCTGGCTTTTCTATGTTTCTGTTGAAACACTCTTGAGAAGTGTCTGATTTCGTTTTCTACATGGGTACCCTTTAAGGCTCAGTACTGGAAAAGAAGGGGATCAGAGTGATCAACCCAATGTGGTATCCTAACGTAACAGTTAAGGAAAGCAACAGGCTTTGTGAGACAGCCAGTGATTTGTCCAAAGTCACACAGATAGTAAACGTCAAAGTCAAAACTGAAATTAGGTCTCCAGACTTGTAGTTCAATACTTTCCCTCATTATTCCATGCTATTTTGAATCTCCTACTCAATTTAGGGGCAAAAGAAATCGAACGCAAAACTTTCCAAAGTTTCTTTTCTTACCTGACATGGTCAGAGAAGAGGAAGCATCCACTGCAGGTACAAGGGATGAGGAGACAACACTAGAGGATGTCTGAGTGGCTGCAGCTGAACGGCGCACGTGTCCAGTACAGAGGTCACTGGTTACTGGTCCAAACAGCTCCACGGAAACCCCAAGGCTCTACCAAGTGGTAGTAGGTTTGGTAGGAGAGTGATGTCACAAAGCAGGCAGTTGAAAGGTATGAGAGAGCCAATAGGGAGGTCCGATCCCCAACAGGAAGGCGGGCTTGGGTGAAGAGAGTGTAGGAGAGCTAAAACAACACCTGAGTTTCTGAGCTCTGGGGAGGAAATCCTAGAAGACAGATTTACCTCCCCCAGGCTCTTCCATTAGGGAAATCATTGCAACATTTCTTACAGACGTTCATTAATACACTGAACTAAGAGTTACTTACATTCTACAGAGTATTCTATTTTATGTATCATATACTTAGAGCTATATAGATCTTATTTAATTAATAATCCTTAGGAAGGAAAGAGCCATCTAGTTTGAACTATTACAGTTGTTCTGAAATCATATGTGTCTAATGAGTGAACTGATAGCAGCTTTTAAGGAGCCAAAGTAGGGATTAAGAAGCTCTCTTTGTAACTTGGTTCAAGAGTAGGGTGAAGTTTCTTGAGTGTACCTTGTGGAGAATGTTGTGGTCCAAGGCTCTTCTCTTTTAGTTTCTTCTCCTTGACTCCTACCTTCCTTGGGCTGGGCTAGGCTGGGGGCCAGGTTGGACTTGCGACTTAACATTTCTCTTCCGCTTTCTCTTGTTTTTTTTTCTTCCATTATGGGCATTGCTTCGAGGACAAGCCTTGATCTTGCATTGGACGTTACTTCCTGTCAACTTCCAGCAGCAGGAGTCTTCTTTTCAGTGCTTGATGCCTCACGAAATAGACTCTGCCCGTTGGCAGCAAATACCAGAGAGCTAGGAGACAGAGCTGGTTGCAGACCTTTCCTCTTCCAGCCTTTGGTTGCAATTGTTTGGCCCCTAATTTGCTAGCTCTAGTTCCTTGGGCCACACAGGTATCCTGCCATCTCCAGCTCTTGTTATATGTGAGAGACATTCTGAACACTGTCCCTTTTTCTTTGCACAGAAGTATATACAGTGTGGCAGTTACTGTAATCTCCTCCGCCTTGCAAACAGCCACTCTAGAATCTTGGACCTCTAGGACTCTCTGTCTTGCATGCTTGGGGGCAAGGCCAAGCAAAATGAAGAGGAGAATAATTAGAGAAAGAGGAGGACGTTGGTGGAGAATTGGGAGCAGGTAAGGTGAAAGGGCACAGGAGAAAAGAGATGCATGTAGACTTTTTGGTTTCTGTGGGAAACAGGTTGACACACTTGGGCCTCATTTGGTATTAACAGAACAGAGAGTTAAAGATCTAAGTAGCTAGATATAGTGTGCAGCAACTGCCATGAAGTCTGTACACTGAAGAGAACAGTCTCACATCTAGTTTTCATTTTGTTTTATGTCATAGTACCTTATTTATAGCATTCACTGGTGTGTTTGTAGAATACAGATGTTTTCAAATGCTCTGGTTTTGTCTACATGGTTATCTCCTTGTCCTGTTTGTAAGGAATCCAACATTGTAAGACATATTGCATGTTTTTCTCTTGACGATTGTTGACCTTGAAGCGCCATGAACTAACTTGAGCTGTTGGATTCTGTGGAGAAACGTTCAAAAGGGTCTGTGAAAAAGGCACTGTGGTGAGTCGCATTATGCACCCGAGCGTAAGGAGCAGATATCTGCCACCAGCCCAGCTTGGCCTGGATTGCCTCTGTTTTAGTTCCCCTGGTCAGTGCTTTTCTCCCTAACCACTCTTGTGACTGTGATGATGTGAGTACGGGCTGAGTTGCTAATGATCTATGTGTGAGGTAAGCTGGTTTGAGGGAGGAAATCTATGGACCTAGTCATTTTCCTTGGTGGTAAGCTTTCAGGGGTGCAGAGATTGATCTTCCTGGGGCCTTTTCTGGTCCCAGGAAGATATCGCATAGATGGGACCTCCCAAGACACACATTGAATCTTTAGGCCTGTTTTTCCTATTATGAGGTACGAGTTTCTTCACTGATGGGGATGATGCTTATCTGAGAAGAAATTGTGAAAGGTGGTGTAGTGTGGAGGTGTGGCTTCAGCTTTTAAGTTTTCCTCCAGGTTTTTCCCCTAAGCTTCCTACTTCGGACGGCCTACTTACATGATACTAGTAGGTGATGTCCGGCTAACAACTTCCTAAATATACCTGCAAGCCAGATCAGTGTCTCTTTTCTCTGTATTCCCATGGAAATCAAGAGTCCCGCCGAATTTTCCATCGAAACAGTTGATTTGTGTTGTCTCTAGGAATTCTAAAGGGCGTACCGTTGCTTCCTAACCGGTGTCATTTGGGAGATCCGCCTCTGTACGTTCAAATGATTAATTTTGAGACTTTGCTCATGTGTGCAGTAAACCCTTGAATTCCCTAAGACCTTCCTTTCCTCCATCTCCTACCCCATTAAGCCCGCTTCAGTTCATCTCCTGAATTTCTTTGGAATCTGTCAGCCAGCTCTTCCTCAACTTCCTAATACTGAACTTGCCTGTCTGTTGCGATTAGGTCCTAACTAGTGTCCATATGTCTTGTTTCCTTCCCATCCACTCTTCACACAAGAAACCTTCAAAGCAAGTTGGAACGTTGCTCATAAACATCGCTCACAAACATTGTTTTGAGAATAGAAAACACACTGTTGGCCTTTAAGACTCTGCGTGGTCTAGAATCCTCTCTGCTTCTCTAGCCCCATCTTGTGCCACTTTTGCCCTCACTTTCTATGCTTCAGATACACTGAATTAACCTTAGTTCTCACTCATCTGACAGAAGTCAGTTCAGATACTATTTTTCACTGTGATTCCTAGCATTAAGGAATTTGATTATCAGGTTTTGTATGAGGACTATTTCATCAGGGGTACAGAAGTTCTGGCCATCTCTGGTTTTGGATATCCCTTATTTGTTGAGACCTTTGCGTTGTTTGGTTGCCTTTTGTCTGTTTTCCAGATGGGAAAACAGGAACAAGGGAAGTATAGGTTATTACTAGGTGGGGTTGAACAAGTGGAGCAGCAAACTGCAAAGCAGAAAGAAGAGGGACGCACTATAGAGGGATATGACTTCCATTCTCAAGGCGCCTGCATCCTGTGCAGGGAGACAGCCTAACATAAAATGTGCCTAACAACAAATATATTGACTTCTTACTAAAACTCTCCAGTTCATAGAACCGAGGGGTTTGTACCTTCTCCTTTAAAAGTGGTAGTCCTGGGACTTCCCCGGTGGTCCCGTGGTGAAGACTCTGCGCTTCCAATGCAGCAGGCGTGGGTTCAGTCCCTGGTTGGGGAGCTAAGATCCCACATGCTGCGCAGCCAAAGAAATTTTTTTCGAACGTTATACTCCTGTATTATTGGCTTTAGTGGTTTCGATTTTGTTTTACTGTTAAGAAGATTTCAGTTTATTTACCGGGAACAAACAACACATAATGTAAAAATAGTTTCCCAGAAACGATTTCCATCATTCTCTTCTTCCCTTTCTCCCGCAGACTGGTGTTTCACCTTGACAAGTTCTCTGTCATTCCATAGGAAAGCTGTCTGGCTTGGAGGTTGCAATCCCAGGGAATTTTTCATCAGCGGGGAAGTCTCCATCACTACAGAGGAATCAAGGGAGAAGTCAGTCCCTGGTAAGTGAGATGCTCCCCCTAAACACCAACACAGCAGTCGTGTACCTTTCAAGGGGTTCAGGGGCAAGATGGGCAAAGGCATTTCTACTAACTCTTCTTAAGGACCACGGACAGTGCCCTATGCTACGAGGTAAGCGGTGACTGTTGTAGTTCTTACTGGTGATCCTTTCCTGTCACTGATTCTCGGCTTTCTTTGTATTTCATAGGACTGTTGTAAGTCCAATACAAAATGAGTCTTATTTTTAAAAACCTGAAATGTTTTACAGAGCCTAGCATTCTCATATAGGGTCCTTTCCATTCTCCCCACTTTCCCGAGAGGCCAAGAACACGTCACACCATGAACTAGGAGAGGGGGTAGAGCCCTTTCTGATGAAATACATCAACAAAGACAGAGCCTTAGCCTGCTTGCTCTCTGGACAGGATCTCGGACCACAAGGTCTTCAATCCTGGTATAAATGAAGGAAGTGAGGACAGTTCAACTGGCACTCTCATAACAAGAGTTCTGAAATAACCTTCCAAAGAGACTATAGCAGTAGATGAGGGAAGGGAGTGCTACAGTGTGGCAGTACAGGGGGGAACGATCGGCTACAGCAGTGAAAAGTGTGGTACCGATTGGTGTGCTCTCGGGGTTCTTGTACATGTAGCATAGATGACCTCTACAGTGGCCCTCCCACCTTCCCACCTGCATTAGGTGTTCTTTTTTTTTGTAATTTATGTTTATGTATTTATTTACTGTTTGAACTTATTTATTCTACGTATTTATTTTTTTGGCCGCACTGGGTCTCTCATTGCTGTGCACGGGCTTTCTCTAGTTGGCGGCTAGCGGGGGCTACTCTTGGTTGCGGTGTGCGGGCATCTCATCGCGGTGGCTTCTCTTGTTGCGGAGCATGGGCTGTAGGCACGTGGGCTTCGGTAGTTGAGGCTCACGGGCTCTAGAATGCAGGCTCCGTCGTTGTGGCACATGCGCTTAGTTGCTGCACGGCATGTGGGATCTTCGCAGACCAGGGCTCGAACCCGTGTCCCCTGCATTGGCAGGCGCCACCAGGGAAGCCCTAGGTGTTCTCATATAGAGTCTAAAAACAGAGAGCACTGAGAGAAGGTAGTGGTTATTAAAGGCTCAGGATCTAAATTCTACCTGTCTCTACACCCCTTCCCAGCTGTCGATTTGACCCCATTTTTGAATGCTGACCTCATTGTTCAACTTTTCTCTGCCGTCTGTATACTCACCTTGAAAACTTGTTTCTGTGATGCGTTGAGCAGACACAGGGTGGCAGACTGCAGAGGTGGAAGCTGGTGGTCGGATATTTGTGGGCTGAATCTCCTTCAGTCCCGTTCCCATTTCTGGTTGCCCAGAGGCCCGACTTCCTGTGTGTGACGCCGAGCCGTAGGATTGCGGGCAGGAGCCAAGTTCTCCATACAGTAAAGACCCCAGTGTGCCTTGGTTATAGTAATATACCTGGCTTCCTTCCTGGCAGGGAAGTGACAGGCGGCTCTGCCCCTGATTTGTTCGTGGGCCTCCTGATCCAGCAGTTCCCTTGGCTCTGCCCCTGTCGTCAGCTGCCCCTAGGATAACTCTGAGCCCTAGCCACTTCTCTGGTAGATTTCCCTATTCCCCCACTACAGTCACACCTGAATAAGGCAACTCAGACCTTTCAGAGATGTGTCCTGAACCTCTTGTTTTCTGAAATACCTATCTGGTGGTTGTGAGACTTAAGGCCAGCGTCCCCGAGAGACTTTTTCTATTTCTCCTAGTAAACCTAGACTCCTCTTCTGTCACCTTCAACTCTACTCCAATTGTGTTCTTTCAACCCAGACCTCTGACCCTGCTTTTTACTTCTGCCATTTCATCCTCACTCCTGCTTCCTTTCCTAAATCCATACGTCTCTTTTGGCCTTCCTAGCCCTGGGCCAAGTTCCTTCCTCTTTGCTCAGTTTTTACCCCTTTCCTTCATTCTCCCATCCAACTTTCAGTCCTTCCTTTCTCACGCCCCAGTTAGCAGCATCTGAAAATTCGAAAGGTTTGTTACTCGTCTATTTAATTGTATTCCATTTACTTATTCAGTTCTATACCTGTCTTACCTGTGTATGGAAGAACAGCTGGTAGCCAAGGTGGCACCAAGAATCCTAGCAGCTCTCACTTGACGTATCCGTAGTAGTCGGCAATTTCCATTTCGTTTTCCCTCTCGGTGAAAAATTGCAGCTTGCCCGAAGAGGTGTATCTGGCAGCATTCTCCCGTTGTTGTTGAGCCCGCCTCTTCATGGCCTCTCGCTCTGGCCTCTGCTCTTGTTCGATGGGCT
The DNA here is from genome assembly GCF_028023285.1 of Balaenoptera ricei. Lineage (NCBI taxonomy): Eukaryota > Metazoa > Chordata > Mammalia > Artiodactyla > Balaenopteridae > Balaenoptera > Balaenoptera ricei. The sequence continues at coordinate 36,090,852 of NC_082651.1, forward strand.
TTGACATGACTGGCTCAGGCACGTTGGGTTCCCTCCATGGAACTCGTTGCTTGCTGAAGTCTTGGAGTAGAAATTGGGTTTGGAGCTTGGGTGGGGCCTGGCGCTTATTCACAGCAGGGGGAACAGGCTCCCGCTGGAGAGGAGCGCCAGATGAAGTTTTGGAGGGTGCAGGCCTAGGAGCAGCAGACTGAGGGACACGAGGCTGGGTGTGGTTGGTCCAAGCCGGTTGGGTTGGGTTGGTCACAGTTGGCTGAGCTGGTTTGGCGGGGCCTGGCAAAGAGGCAGGAGCTGGCTGGGATGAATTGACTGCAGCAGGTTGAGCTGAGTCAGTAGAACCAGGCTGGGCACGGTAAGCCCCAGCAGGCCGATGTGAGGCCAGAGACTGTGGCCTCCGAGGAGCGGGTCGAGCTTGAGGCTTGTCCCAGGCAGAAAAAGGCAGAGGTATCAACTTGACCTTCCCAGGAGGAGGCCGCTCATACTGGGCTGGAGATGGACACTCTGTTTCAGCACTGCTGTCTGGTTTCTGGGCTTGGACTTGCGTTTTCTCAGGACCCTTCCCCTCACGTGGGGTATGCCGCCATGGCTGGATAGCTGGGGGTGGCTGGGGGTCTTTGGGGTTGCTTGACTTTCCCAAGAGCCGACAGGAAGAGAGCCCAGTTTTCGTCTCATTCTTCTTCCCCAGCGCATGAAGAACCTTCACAGACTCCAGCATGCGCACGCCAAGGGAGGTTCGAGGCTTTTGAAAGCTCTGTTGGAGAAGCTCAGTTTGGTGTTCCTTTCGCTTCGTGTGGGGGATTGCTGGCTTCTCTTCTGCCTTGACTTTGTTCCCTGACTGCTTGTTCTCTTCAGCCTTGTTTCTCCCTCTGGTCCTTTTGGTCTTTTCCTGCCCGTGGCTCTTAGTTTTGCTGATCTTTCTGGATGCAGCTTTCTGAGGTTTGCCTTGAGAGTGCTTGGCCGTGTTCACAGGAGCCCTGTCACTGACTGCAGCGTGGCAGGTAACCACTTCTCCCCCTAACAGGCACTCTGGATTCTTTGGCTGGATTTTGGCCTTGGGAGCGCCACTGATAGGCTCAGAGGCTTTCTGTTTGTTCTTCCTGGGTTGATCAGAGGGAACCTTTATGACACTTGGCTTTTCCTGCACCTGATTCACCTTAATGGCTCTGGTGTCTTTAGCTTTGATCACGTTGGGACCTTGGGATTGATCAAGATCTTTCAAAGGATTAAAGAGCTGGGGAAGGTGAATATCCTCCGCCAGTGTAGTAACGTCTGCAAGACCACTGCTAGGTTCAGTCCCATTTTCAAGTGTCCCTAGGTCCTGACGACTCCGGCTGTTCTCTCCCAGATCAGCATTTTCAGAACCAGGCTGCTCCTCTTGGCTGAGGGGATCGGTGCAGGCCAGCGGCTGGTGAATATCAGGGATTCCTAAAGGGAGTAGTGGAGGATCTTGGTTCTCTGTTGGGATCTGGTAGGCATCCAGAGGCTTTGAAAGCTTGGTTTTGATATCATCCACGTGCTTACTCTCTATTTGTCCCTGGCTTGGAGCTGGAGGCAGGGCCAGGAGACGCCTGGCACTCTGGACTGGAGCTGTCACTGAAATGTCCCCAAGTTCAGATGGTGGGTTACTCTCAAGTATGTGGCTGTTTCTGCTACTGCAGGACTTGGGGAGTTCTTGACTTTGTGTCACACAAAACGTCTGGCTTGGAGGTTGCAATCCCAGGGAATTTTTCATCACCAGGGGGGAGGTCTCCATCCCTACAAAGGGATCAAGGGAGAAGTCAGTCCCTGGTAAGTGAGATGCTCCCCCTAAACACCAACACAGCAGTCGTGTACCTTTCAAGGGGTTCAGGGGCAAGATGGGCAAGGCATTTCTACTAACTCTTCTTAAGGATCATGGACAGTGCCCTATGCTACGAGGTAAGCGGTGACTGTTGTAATTCTTACTGGTGAGCCTTTCCTGTCGCTGATTCTCGGCTCGCTTTGTATGTCATAGGACTGTTATAAGTCCAATACAAAATGAGTCTTATTTTTAAAAACCTGAAATGTTTTACAGAGCCTAGCATTCTCATATAGGGTCCTTTCCATTCTCCCCACTTTCCCGAGAGGCCAAGAACACGTCACACCATGAACTAGGAGAGGGGGTAGAGCCCTTGCTGATGAAATACATCAACAAAGACAGAGTCTTAGCCTGCTTGCTCTCTGGACAGGATCTCGGACCACAAGGTCTTCAATCCTGGTATAAATGAAGGAAGTGAGGACAGTTCAACTGGCACTCTCATAACAAGAGTTCTGAAACACCTTCCAAAGAGACTATAGCAGTAGATGAGGGAAGGGAGTGCTACAGTGTGGCAGTACAGGGGGAACGATCGGCTACAGCAGTGAAAAGTGTGGTACCGATTGGTGTGCTCTCGGGGTTCTTGTACATGTAGCATAGATGACCTCTACAGTGGCCCTCCCACCTTCCCACCTGCATTAGGTGTTCTTTTTTTTGTAATTTATGTTTATGTATTTATTTACTGTTTGAACTTATTTAGTCTACGTATTTATTTTTTTGGCTGCACTGGGTCTCTCATTGCTGTGCACGGGCTTTCTCTAGTTGGCGGCTAGCGGGGGCTACTCTTGGTTGCGGTGTGCGGGCTTCTCATCGCGGTGGCTTCTCTTGTTGCGGAGCATGGGCTGTAGGCGCGTGGGCTTCGGTAGTTGAGGCTCACGGGCTCTAGAATGCAGGCTCCGTCGTTGTGACACATGCGCTTAGTTGCTGCACGGCATGTGGGATCTTCGCAGACCAGGGCTCGAACCCGTGTCCCCCGCACTGCATTGGCAGGCGGATTCTTAACCACGGCGCCACCAGGGAAGCCCTAGGTGTTCTCATATAGAGTCTAAAAACAGAGGGCACTGAGCGAAGGTAGTGGTTATTAAAGGCTCAGGATCTAAATTCTACCTGCCTCTACACCCCTTCCCAGCTGTCGATTTGACCCCATTTTTGAATGCCGACCTCATTCTTCAACTTTCTCTGGCGTTTGTTATACTCACCTTGAAAACTTGTTTCCGTGATGCGTTGAGCAGACACAGGGTGGCAGACTGCAGAGGTGGAAGCTGGTGGTCGGATATTTGTGGGCTGAATCTCCTTCAGTCCCATTCCCATTTCTGGTTGCCCAGAGGCCCGACTTCCTGTGTATGACGCCGAGCCGTAGGATTGCGGGCAGGAGCCAAGTTCTCCATACAGTAAAGACCCCAGTGTGCCTTGGTTATAGTAATATACCTGGCTTCCTTCCTGGCAGGGAAGTGGCAGGCGGCTCTGCCCCTGATTTGGAATCTGAGATGGTGTTCCCTGAGCAAGGCTGGCAGAAAGCGATGGATGTAGAGGGACCATGTTCTTGGCGTCTGAAGTTTTATCATACTGGGCTGCCAGAAACATGGAGGAGGCAGCTGTGTGGCGGTCAGTGAGTGCCAGAGTAAAGTCTCCGAGTGAAGAAGAATTCTTTTCAGTGCTTGCTGTGATGTCCCACTCAAGAACACCTGGATAGGAAGCAGCTGAAGTGGAGATCTGGCTGTGGTCAGTAACTCCAGATAACATAGTCGTGCTAGAATGTTGGTAAAGGTAGGCACTACCCATGAGTGTCTGGAAAGGGGTACCAGTAGCCGATGCCGAACTGACGGCAGGGGCAGAGACTCTGGAGAAGTTGCAGACACTTCGTGTTAGGGAAGTTGCATTGCTCACCACAGGAGGAGAATGCTGCAGAGAATTTAGAGTTCCAAGTAGAGATGGATGTTGGAAATTTTCTGTAAGAACAAGAGGGTCATGACAAACTCAGGGAGGTTGAGAAATTCTCACTACGTTTGAGGAACGGCATCATCTGAAGGTTCTTGCTATCAGGACACCTCTACTATCACTACTTCCTGAGAAACCCAAAATCAGACAGTTAATGATGGCTGTAAGGACTGAGCAGTTTTCCACTCTTCTCTATTAACTGCCTGTGCTCCCAATCTTGGGCACAGACGGGCAGAAGAGCCAAGTGGTGTGGTTCAGAGATTGTTCTCTAGGCTGGAAGCAACCTTCTCCCTGCCCTGTCTTTCCCTTCAGCCTGCACTCGTATTGACTTCTATGCTATTTCCTAGACTGGAAGCATTTTAGAACTAGGAGGCCCTTAGAGAACTTCGATGTTCTCAGTCTCATTTCGTGAGTAAGGAAACTGAGGCTCAGAGAGGTCGGGTTGACTTGTTCAAGTTCTCTCATTATGTTAGTATCATTACCAGGTTTCAGAACCTAAGTATCCTGACTTCCTTGCCAGGACTCCACTCTGAGCATGATACTGCCAGAAAGCAGGAGAAACAGAACTTATAATATAGGCATTTTTTTTGTCCATTAGAAAACAGTACGGCTATTACCATTGTCGTCTTCAGTGTCTCCCTTTGCTTGTGCAGTTCCCACGCTATTACCTAGAGGTGACGTACAGCTCAGTCCAACTGGTGAATTGAAAGAGTCATTTTTGCCCTCTTCAAGCCTGGTTTCTCATCCTACCTCAAAATGATTACCCGAAAGTGGATTTCTTAAGTGCTTTTGGAAAGGGAAAAGTTATCTGATTCCTTCAGATTACTCATCTATAAAGTGGTTATAACACCACCACCAATAATAATAGCAGTAATAATTAATAGATGAATAAGCTGATCTATTGCGTATGGTTTATATGGAGGAAGATACAATAAGTTCTAGAAAGACAAAGAAAAATCATGACAAGCATATTACGTTAACGAAAAAGAAATCCATAGATATTAATGAAAACGGGGGTATGTGGCAAGTATCGAAGCCTAATGAACTTACTAACAAATGGCATTCTGTACTATCCATGCAATATTATGAAAGTGAATTTTGCCCACTCTATTTTAGTGAATACTATTAACCAGAAAACACGATGGAGGTGATAGAGGTGAATGAATTCCTAGCCAATGCATACAGACAGAGAAGGTATGTCAGTAAAAAATGCATAACAAGCAACAGAATGCAATAAATGTGCATGTATAGGTAGCCACAACACATATAGACAAGTATTTCAATGAAAACCGGTACGAAGCAGACAGCAAAATAATAAGTGTAAAAGAGTTTCATTATTGTGCTCCTTCATATTTTTACCCAGCAAGTAAGAGGTATTAAGCCTAGGAGAAATATATATTTCAATGAATATAGCTTATATAATAAGCAGAAAGGAAGCTTAAAATGTATCAGGAAGGTTTTTGGATTTATCCTAGAACTTAGATTAGAATCATCTTCAGCATCCAAGAAGATGGCATCCCAAAACCTCAAAAAACCATCATGCCTAGAATCCAATTAAAAAAGATTTTCAAATGTAAGAAAATCCACAGGACTCCACAATATGGTTTTCGATAAACGTGGATGTTTGTTTGTTTTGTTTCTTTGGCCGCGCCGCGTGGCCCTGGCCGTGAAAGCACCGAGTCCTAAGCACTGGACCGCCAGGGAATTCCCTAAGTGGGGGGGAATTAGAGATGTGGGGCTTGACTTTTTCTTCTTCTTCTTCTTCTTCTTCTTCTTCGGTAGCTAAGATCTACAAGCGAACGATGGCTGTTGATCAATGTGCTCTCTGTGTTAGGAAGGAAATAACTGTAAAAATGAAAAGCAGCCTTGCCTTAGAACCTACATATCACACAAAGGAAAATAGTCCTTCTGATTCAATTTAGAAGATATCACTTAAAATGTTGAATTGGCGAAATGTCTACCTAGTTTAAAAATTAGAAAGAATAAAACACTGAAAAGCAGCCCCCTAGATAACCACTGTGGTTGCTTGTTTATAGGAGGCATCATTTCTAAAACGTGTTTCTAAAATGTTTATATTCAAAACTGTCAAGTGGCCAACTGTATTCAGAGAGGCAATAAAAGAAAGAAAACGGAGTATGACTTTTCTGATAAGCTGCCTTTCCTGGTGATCCCCTGTTCTGGCCTTACTTTCCTTCTTCGTCTGTTAATGTAAGGGTTTGCTACCATCAACTTGGTTTTGCCCTGCTCTGAGCAGGTTTCCCTCTGTGCTGTTTCTGCTTTAATTGAAAATCTTTGGTTCCCATCAGCATTCCATTGCAAACTCCGTTTTTCTTGAGAGCTCCTCTATGCTTTCCCTCTTCATTCTTACATTTTCTCCCATCTCTTGGTGCCTGTTGGCCTGTGCTAATGAAAACCATCCTAAACTTCCTTACGCTCGACTCTGTGCCTCCCTGTAGAGCCCAGTACTCTCCATCCTCTCTCCCTATTCTCTCTTTTCAACTAGTCGAAATCCTAGTGGAGGGAGACCATTAGAGATGAAACATCTTGGTATATATTGCTAGTTTTCTATGTCCCCTGGCTTTTCTATGTTTCTGTTGAAACACTCTTGAGAAGTGTCTGATTTCGTTTTCTACATGGGTACCCTTTAAGGCTCAGTACTGGAAAAGAAGGGGATCAGAGTGATCAACCCAATGTGGTATCCTAACGTAACAGTTAAGGAAAGCAACAGGCTTTGTGAGACAGCCAGTGATTTGTCCAAAGTCACACAGATAGTAAACGTCAAAGTCAAAACTGAAATTAGGTCTCCAGACTTGTAGTTCAATACTTTCCCTCATTATTCCATGCTATTTTGAATCTCCTACTCAATTTAGGGGCAAAAGAAATCGAACGCAAAACTTTCCAAAGTTTCTTTTCTTACCTGACATGGTCAGAGAAGAGGAAGCATCCACTGCAGGTACAAGGGATGAGGAGACAACACTAGAGGATGTCTGAGTGGCTGCAGCTGAACGGCGCACGTGTCCAGTACAGAGGTCACTGGTTACTGGTCCAAACAGCTCCACGGAAACCCCAAGGCTCTACCAAGTGGTAGTAGGTTTGGTAGGAGAGTGATGTCACAAAGCAGGCAGTTGAAAGGTATGAGAGAGCCAATAGGGAGGTCCGATCCCCAACAGGAAGGCGGGCTTGGGTGAAGAGAGTGTAGGAGAGCTAAAACAACACCTGAGTTTCTGAGCTCTGGGGAGGAAATCCTAGAAGACAGATTTACCTCCCCCAGGCTCTTCCATTAGGGAAATCATTGCAACATTTCTTACAGACGTTCATTAATACACTGAACTAAGAGTTACTTACATTCTACAGAGTATTCTATTTTATGTATCATATACTTAGAGCTATATAGATCTTATTTAATTAATAATCCTTAGGAAGGAAAGAGCCATCTAGTTTGAACTATTACAGTTGTTCTGAAATCATATGTGTCTAATGAGTGAACTGATAGCAGCTTTTAAGGAGCCAAAGTAGGGATTAAGAAGCTCTCTTTGTAACTTGGTTCAAGAGTAGGGTGAAGTTTCTTGAGTGTACCTTGTGGAGAATGTTGTGGTCCAAGGCTCTTCTCTTTTAGTTTCTTCTCCTTGACTCCTACCTTCCTTGGGCTGGGCTAGGCTGGGGGCCAGGTTGGACTTGCGACTTAACATTTCTCTTCCGCTTTCTCTTGTTTTTTTTTCTTCCATTATGGGCATTGCTTCGAGGACAAGCCTTGATCTTGCATTGGACGTTACTTCCTGTCAACTTCCAGCAGCAGGAGTCTTCTTTTCAGTGCTTGATGCCTCACGAAATAGACTCTGCCCGTTGGCAGCAAATACCAGAGAGCTAGGAGACAGAGCTGGTTGCAGACCTTTCCTCTTCCAGCCTTTGGTTGCAATTGTTTGGCCCCTAATTTGCTAGCTCTAGTTCCTTGGGCCACACAGGTATCCTGCCATCTCCAGCTCTTGTTATATGTGAGAGACATTCTGAACACTGTCCCTTTTTCTTTGCACAGAAGTATATACAGTGTGGCAGTTACTGTAATCTCCTCCGCCTTGCAAACAGCCACTCTAGAATCTTGGACCTCTAGGACTCTCTGTCTTGCATGCTTGGGTGCAAGGCCAAGCAAAATGAAGAGGAGAATAATTAGAGAAAGAGGAGGACGTTGGTGGAGAATTGGGAGCAGGTAAGGTGAAAGGGCACAGGAGAAAAGAGATGCATGTAGACTTTTTGGTTTCTGTGGGAAACAGGTTGACACACTTGGGCCTCATTTGGTATTAACAGAACAGAGAGTTAAAGATCTAAGTAGCTAGATATAGTGTGCAGCAACTGCCATGAAGTCTGTACACTGAAGAGAACAGTCTCACATCTAGTTTTCATTTTGTTTTATGTCATAGTACCTTATTTATAGCATTCACTGGTGTGTTTGTAGAATACAGATGTTTTCAAATGCTCTGGTTTTGTCTACATGGTTATCTCCTTGTCCTGTTTGTAAGGAATCCAACATTGTAAGACATATTGCATGTTTTTCTCTTGACGATTGTTGACCTTGAAGCGCCATGAACTAACTTGAGCTGTTGGATTCTGTGGAGAAACGTTCAAAAGGGTCTGTGAAAAAGGCACTGTGGTGAGTCGCATTATGCACCCGAGCGTAAGGAGCAGATATCTGCCACCAGCCCAGCTTGGCCTGGATTGCCTCTGTTTTAGTTCCCCTGGTTAGTGCTTTTCTCCCTAACCACTCTTGTGACTGTGATGATGTGAGTACGGGCTGAGTTGCTAATGATCTATGTGTGAGGTAAGCTGGTTTGAGGGAGGAAATCTATGGACCTAGTCATTTTCCTTGGTGGTAAGCTTTCAGGGGTGCAGAGATTGATCTTCCTGGGGCCTTTTCTGGTCCCAGGAAGATATCGCATAGATGGGACCTCCCAAGACACACATTGAATCTTTAGGCCTGTTTTTCCTATTATGAGGTACGAGTTTCTTCACTGATGGGGATGATGCTTATCTGAGAAGAAATTGTGAAAGGTGGTGTAGTGTGGAGGTGTGGCTTCAGCTTTTAAGTTTTCCTCCAGGTTTTTCCCCTAAGCTTCCTACTTCGGACGGCCTACTTACATGATACTAGTAGGTGATGTCCGGCTAACAACTTCCTAAATATACCTGCAAGCCAGATCAGTGTCTCTTTTCTCTGTATTCCCATGGAAATCAAGAGTCCCGCCGAATTTTCCATCGAAACAGTTGATTTGTGTTGTCTCTAGGAATTCTAAAGGGCGTACCGTTGCTTCCTAACCGGTGTCATTTGGGAGATCCGCCTCTGTACGTTCAAATGATTAATTTTGAGACTTTGCTCATGTGTGCAGTAAACCCTTGAATTCCCTAAGACCTTCCTTTCCTCCATCTCCTACCCCATTAAGCCCGCTTCAGTTCATCTCCTGAATTTCTTTGGAATCTGTCAGCCAGCTCTTCCTCAACTTCCTAATACTGAACTTGCCTGTCTGTTGCGATTAGGTCCTAACTAGTGTCCATATGTCTTGTTTCCTTCCCATCCACTCTTCACACAAGAAACCTTCAAAGCAAGTTGGAACGTTGCTCATAAACATCGCTCACAAACATTGTTTTGAGAATAGAAAACACACTGTTGGCCTTTAAGACTCTGCGTGGTCTAGAATCCTCTCTGCTTCTCTAGCCCCATCTTGTGCCACTTTTGCCCTCACTTTCTATGCTTCAGATACACTGAATTAACCTTAGTTCTCACTCATCTGACAGAAGTCAGTTCAGATACTATTTTTCACTGTGATTCCTAGCATTAAGGAATTTGATTATCAGGTTTTGTATGAGGACTATTTCATCAGGGGTACAGAAGTTCTGGCCATCTCTGGTTTTGGATATCCCTTATTTGTTGAGACCTTTGCGTTGTTTGGTTGCCTTTTGTCTGTTTTCCAGATGGGAAAACAGGAACAAGGGAAGTATAGGTTATTACTAGGTGGGGTTGAACAAGTGGAGCAGCAAACTGCAAAGCAGAAAGAAGAGGGACGCACTATAGAGGGATATGACTTCCATTCTCAAGGCGCCTGCATCCTGTGCAGGGAGACAGCCTAACATAAAATGTGCCTAACAACAAATATATTGACTTCTTACTAAAACTCTCCAGTTCATAGAACCGAGGGGTTTGTACCTTCTCCTTTAAAAGTGGTAGTCCTGGGACTTCCCCGGTGGTCCCGTGGTGAAGACTCTGCGCTTCCAATGCAGCAGGCGTGGGTTCAGTCCCTGGTTGGGGAGCTAAGATCCCACATGCTGCGCAGCCAAAGAAATTTTTTTCGAACGTTATACTCCTGTATTATTGGCTTTAGTGGTTTCGATTTTGTTTTACTGTTAAGAAGATTTCAGTTTATTTACCGGGAACAAACAACACATAATGTAAAAATAGTTTCCCAGAAACGATTTCCATCATTCTCTTCTTCCCTTTCTCCCGCAGACTGGTGTTTCACCTTGACAAGTTCTCTGTCATTCCATAGGAAAGCTGTCTGGCTTGGAGGTTGCGATCCCAGGGAATTTTTCATCAGCGGGGAAGTCTCCATCACTACAGAGGAATCAAGGGAGAAGTCAGTCCCTGGTAAGTGAGATGCTCCCCCTAAACACCAACACAGCAGTCGTGTACCTTTCAAGGGGTTCAGGGGCAAGATGGGCAAAGGCATTTCTACTAACTCTTCTTAAGGACCACGGACAGTGCCCTATGCTACGAGGTAAGCGGTGACTGTTGTAGTTCTTACTGGTGATCCTTTCCTGTCACTGATTCTCGGCTTTCTTTGTATTTCATAGGACTGTTGTAAGTCCAATACAAAATGAGTCTTATTTTTAAAAACCTGAAATGTTTTACAGAGCCTAGCATTCTCATATAGGGTCCTTTCCATTCTCCCCACTTTCCCGAGAGGCCAAGAACACGTCACACCATGAACTAGGAGAGGGGGTAGAGCCCTTTCTGATGAAATACATCAACAAAGACAGAGCCTTAGCCTGCTTGCTCTCTGGACAGGATCTCGGACCACAAGGTCTTCAATCCTGGTATAAATGAAGGAAGTGAGGACAGTTCAACTGGCACTCTCATAACAAGAGTTCTGAAATAACCTTCCAAAGAGACTATAGCAGTAGATGAGGGAAGGGAGTGCTACAGTGTGGCAGTACAGGGGGGAACGATCGGCTACAGCAGTGAAAAGTGTGGTACCGATTGGTGTGCTCTCGGGGTTCTTGTACATGTAGCATAGATGACCTCTACAGTGGCCCTCCCACCTTCCCACCTGCATTAGGTGTTCTTTTTTTTTGTAATTTATGTTTATGTATTTATTTACTGTTTGAACTTATTTATTCTACGTATTTATTTTTTTGGCCGCACTGGGTCTCTCATTGCTGTGCACGGGCTTTCTCTAGTTGGCGGCTAGCGGGGGCTACTCTTGGTTGCGGTGTGCGGGCATCTCATCGCGGTGGCTTCTCTTGTTGCGGAGCATGGGCTGTAGGCACGTGGGCTTCGGTAGTTGAGGCTCACGGGCTCTAGAATGCAGGCTCCGTCGTTGTGGCACATGCGCTTAGTTGCTGCGCGGCATGTGGGATCTTCGCAGACCAGGGCTCGAACCCGTGTCCCCTGCATTGGCAGGCGCCACCAGGGAAGCCCTAGGTGTTCTCATATAGAGTCTAAAAACAGAGAGCACTGAGAGAAGGTAGTGGTTATTAAAGGCTCAGGATCTAAATTCTACCTGTCTCTACACCCCTTCCCAGCTGTCGATTTGACCCCATTTTTGAATGCTGACCTCATTGTTCAACTTTTCTCTGCCGTCTGTATACTCACCTTGAAAACTTGTTTCTGTGATGCGTTGAGCAGACACAGGGTGGCAGACTGCAGAGGTGGAAGCTGGTGGTCGGATATTTGTGGGCTGAATCTCCTTCAGTCCCGTTCCCATTTCTGGTTGCCCAGAGGCCCGACTTCCTGTGTGTGACGCCGAGCCGTAGGATTGCGGGCAGGAGCCAAGTTCTCCATACAGTAAAGACCCCAGTGTGCCTTGGTTATAGTAATATACCTGGCTTCCTTCCTGGCAGGGAAGTGACAGGCGGCTCTGCCCCTGATTTGTTCGTGGGCCTCCTGATCCAGCAGTTCCCTTGGCTCTGCCCCTGTCGTCAGCTGCCCCTAGGATAACTCTGAGCCCTAGCCACTTCTCTGGTAGATTTCCCTATTCCCCCACTACAGTCACACCTGAATAAGGCAACTCAGACCTTTCAGAGATGTGTCCTGAACCTCTTGTTTTCTGAAATACCTATCTGGTGGTTGTGAGACTTAAGGCCAGCGTCCCCGAGAGACTTTTTCTATTTCTCCTAGTAAACCTAGACTCCTCTTCTGTCACCTTCAACTCTACTCCAATTGTGTTCTTTCAACCCAGACCTCTGACCCTGCTTTTTACTTCTGCCATTTCATCCTCACTCCTGCTTCCTTTCCTAAATCCATACGTCTCTTTTGGCCTTCCTAGCCCTGGGCCAAGTTCCTTCCTCTTTGCTCAGTTTTTACCCCTTTCCTTCATTCTCCCATCCAACTTTCAGTCCTTCCTTTCTCACGCCCCAGTTAGCAGCATCTGAAAATTCGAAAGGTTTGTTACTCGTCTATTTAATTGTATTCCATTTACTTATTCAGTTCTATACCTGTCTTACCTGTGTATGGAAGAACAGCTGGTAGCCAAGGTGGCACCAAGAATCCTAGCAGCTCTCACTTGACGTATCCGTAGTAGTCGGCAATTTCCATTTCGTTTTCCCTCTCGGTGAAAAATTGCAGCTTGCCCGAAGAGGTGTATCTGGCAGCATTCTCCCGTTGTTGTTGAGCCCGCCTCTTCATGGCCTCTCGCTCTGGCCTCTGCTCTTGTTCGATGGGCTTTGACATGACTGGCTCAGGCACGTTGGGTTCCCTCCATGGAACTCGTTGCTTGCTGAAGTCTTGGAGTAGAAATTGGGTTTGGAGCTTGGGTGGGGCCTGGCGCTTATTCACAGCAGGGGGAACAGGCTCCCGCTGGAGAGGAGCGCCAGATGAAGTTTTGGAGGGTGCAGGCCTAGGAGCAGCAGACTGAGGGACACGAGGCTGGGTGTGGTTGGTCCAAGCCGGTTGGGTTGGGTTGGTCACAGTTGGCTGAGCTGGTTTGGCGGGGCCTGGCAAAGAGGCAGGAGCTGGCTGGGATGAATTGACTGCAGCAGGTTGAGCTGAGTCAGTAGAACCAGGCTGGGCACGGTAAGCCCCAGCAGGCCGATGTGAGGCCAGAGACTGTGGCCTCCGAGGAGCGGGTCGAGCTTGAGGCTTGTCCCAGGCAGAAAAAGGCAGAGGTATCAACTTGACCTTCCCAGGAGGAGGCCGCTCATACTGGGCTGGAGATGGACACTCTGTTTCAGCACTGCTGTCTGGTTTCTGGGCTTGGACTTGCGTTTTCTCAGGACCCTTCCCCTCACGTGGGGTATGCCGCCATGGCTGGATAGCTGGGGGTGGCTGGGGGTCTTTGGGGTTGCTTGACTTTCCCAAGAGCCGACAGGAAGAGAGCCCAGTTTTCGTCTCATTCTTCTTCCCCAGCGCATGAAGAACCTTCACAGACTCCAGCATGCGCACGCCAAGGGAGGTTCGAGGCTTTTGAAAGCTCTGTTGGAGAAGCTCAGTTTGGTGTTCCTTTCGCTTCGTGTGGGGGATTGCTGGCTTCTCTTCTGCCTTGACTTTGTTCCCTGACTGCTTGTTCTCTTCAGCCTTGTTTCTCCCTCTGGTCCTTTTGGTCTTTTCCTGCCCGTGGCTCTTAGTTTTGCTGATCTTTCTGGATGCAGCTTTCTGAGGTTTGCCTTGAGAGTGCTTGGCCGTGTTCACAGGAGCCCTGTCACTGACTGCAGCGTGGCAGGTAACCACTTCTCCCCCTAACAGGCACTCTGGATTCTTTGGCTGGATTTTGGCCTTGGGAGCGCCACTGATAGGCTCAGAGGCTTTCTGTTTGTTCTTCCTGGGTTGATCAGAGGGAACCTTTATGACACTTGGCTTTTCCTGCACCTGATTCACCTTAATGGCTCTGGTGTCTTTAGCTTTGATCACGTTGGGACCTTGGGATTGATCAAGATCTTTCAAAGGATTAAAGAGCTGGGGAAGGTGAATATCCTCCGCCAGTGTAGTAACGTCTGCAAGACCACTGCTAGGTTCAGTCCCATTTTCAAGTGTCCCTAGGTCCTGACGACTCCGGCTGTTCTCTCCCAGATCAGCATTTTCAGAACCAGGCTGCTCCTCTTGGCTGAGGGGATCGGTGCAGGCCAGCGGCTGGTGAATATCAGGGATTCCTAAAGGGAGTAGTGGAGGATCTTGGTTCTCTGTTGGGATCTGGTAGGCATCCAGAGGCTTTGAAAGCTTGGTTTTGATATCATCCACGTGCTTACTCTCTATTTGTCCCTGGCTTGGAGCTGGAGGCAGGGCCAGGAGACGCCTGGCACTCTGGACTGGAGCTGTCACTGAAATGTCCCCAAGTTCAGATGGTGGGTTACTCTCAAGTATGTGGCTGTTTCTGCTACTGCAGGACTTGGGGAGTTCTTGACTTTGTGTCACACAAAACGTCTGGCTTGGAGGTTGCAATCCCAGGGAATTTTTCATCACCAGGGGGGAGGTCTCCATCCCTACAAAGGGATCAAGGGAGAAGTCAGTCCCTGGTAAGTGAGATGCTCCCCCTAAACACCAACACAGCAGTCGTGTACCTTTCAAGGGGTTCAGGGGCAAGATGGGCAAGGCATTTCTACTAACTCTTCTTAAGGATCATGGACAGTGCCCTATGCTACGAGGTAAGCGGTGACTGTTGTAATTCTTACTGGTGAGCCTTTCCTGTCGCTGATTCTCGGCTCGCTTTGTATGTCATAGGACTGTTATAAGTCCAATACAAAATGAGTCTTATTTTTAAAAACCTGAAATGTTTTACAGAGCCTAGCATTCTCATATAGGGTCCTTTCCATTCTCCCCACTTTCCCGAGAGGCCAAGAACACGTCACACCATGAACTAGGAGAGGGGGTAGAGCCCTTGCTGATGAAATACATCAACAAAGACAGAGTCTTAGCCTGCTTGCTCTCTGGACAGGATCTCGGACCACAAGGTCTTCAATCCTGGTATAAATGAAGGAAGTGAGGACAGTTCAACTGGCACTCTCATAACAAGAGTTCTGAAACACCTTCCAAAGAGACTATAGCAGTAGATGAGGGAAGGGAGTGCTACAGTGTGGCAGTACAGGGGGAACGATCGGCTACAGCAGTGAAAAGTGTGGTACCGATTGGTGTGCTCTCGGGGTTCTTGTACATGTAGCATAGATGACCTCTACAGTGGCCCTCCCACCTTCCCACCTGCATTAGGTGTTCTTTTTTTTGTAATTTATGTTTATGTATTTATTTACTGTTTGAACTTATTTAGTCTACGTATTTATTTTTTTGGCTGCACTGGGTCTCTCATTGCTGTGCACGGGCTTTCTCTAGTTGGCGGCTAGCGGGGGCTACTCTTGGTTGCGGTGTGCGGGCTTCTCATCGCGGTGGCTTCTCTTGTTGCGGAGCATGGGCTGTAGGCGCGTGGGCTTCGGTAGTTGAGGCTCACGGGCTCTAGAATGCAGGCTCCGTCGTTGTGACACATGCGCTTAGTTGCTGCACGGCATGTGGGATCTTCGCAGACCAGGGCTCGAACCCGTGTCCCCCGCACTGCATTGGCAGGCGGATTCTTAACCACGGCGCCACCAGGGAAGCCCTAGGTGTTCTCATATAGAGTCTAAAAACAGAGGGCACTGAGCGAAGGTAGTGGTTATTAAAGGCTCAGGATCTAAATTCTACCTGCCTCTACACCCCTTCCCAGCTGTCGATTTGACCCCATTTTTGAATGCCGACCTCATTCTTCAACTTTCTCTGGCGTTTGTTATACTCACCTTGAAAACTTGTTTCCGTGATGCGTTGAGCAGACACAGGGTGGCAGACTGCAGAGGTGGAAGCTGGTGGTCGGATATTTGTGGGCTGAATCTCCTTCAGTCCCATTCCCATTTCTGGTTGCCCAGAGGCCCGACTTCCTGTGTATGACGCCGAGCCGTAGGATTGCGGGCAGGAGCCAAGTTCTCCATACAGTAAAGACCCCAGTGTGCCTTGGTTATAGTAATATACCTGGCTTCCTTCCTGGCAGGGAAGTGGCAGGCGGCTCTGCCCCTGATTTGGAATCTGAGATGGTGTTCCCTGAGCAAGGCTGGCAGAAAGCGATGGATGTAGAGGGACCATGTTCTTGGCGTCTGAAGTTTTATCATACTGGGCTGCCAGAAACATGGAGGAGGCAGCTGTGTGGCGGTCAGTGAGTGCCAGAGTAAAGTCTCCGAGTGAAGAAGAATTCTTTTCAGTGCTTGCTGTGATGTCCCACTCAAGAACACCTGGATAGGAAGCAGCTGAAGTGGAGATCTGGCTGTGGTCAGTAACTCCAGATAACATAGTCGTGCTAGAATGTTGGTAAAGGTAGGCACTACCCATGAGTGTCTGGAAAGGGGTACCAGTAGCCGATGCCGAACTGACGGCAGGGGCAGAGACTCTGGAGAAGTTGCAGACACTTCGTGTTAGGGAAGTTGCATTGCTCACCACAGGAGGAGAATGCTGCAGAGAATTTAGAGTTCCAAGTAGAGATGGATGTTGGAAATTTTCTGTAAGAACAAGAGGGTCATGACAAACTCAGGGAGGTTGAGAAATTCTCACTACGTTTGAGGAACGGCATCATCTGAAGGTTCTTGCTATCAGGACACCTCTACTATCACTACTTCCTGAGAAACCCAAAATCAGACAGTTAATGATGGCTGTAAGGACTGAGCAGTTTTCCACTCTTCTCTATTAACTGCCTGTGCTCCCAATCTTGGGCACAGACGGGCAGAAGAGCCAAGTGGTGTGGTTCAGAGATTGTTCTCTAGGCTGGAAGCAACCTTCTCCCTGCCCTGTCTTTCCCTTCAGCCTGCACTCGTATTGACTTCTATGCTATTTCCTAGACTGGAAGCATTTTAGAACTAGGAGGCCCTTAGAGAACTTCGATGTTCTCAGTCTCATTTCGTGAGTAAGGAAACTGAGGCTCAGAGAGGTCGGGTTGACTTGTTCAAGTTCTCTCATTATGTTAGTATCATTACCAGGTTTCAGAACCTAAGTATCCTGACTTCCTTGCCAGGACTCCACTCTGAGCATGATACTGCCAGAAAGCAGGAGAAACAGAACTTATAATATAGGCATTTTTTTTGTCCATTAGAAAACAGTACGGCTATTACCATTGTCGTCTTCAGTGTCTCCCTTTGCTTGTGCAGTTCCCACGCTATTACCTAGAGGTGACGTACAGCTCAGTCCAACTGGTGAATTGAAAGAGTCATTTTTGCCCTCTTCAAGCCTGGTTTCTCATCCTACCTCAAAATGATTACCCGAAAGTGGATTTCTTAAGTGCTTTTGGAAAGGGAAAAGTTATCTGATTCCTTCAGATTACTCATCTATAAAGTGGTTATAACACCACCACCAATAATAATAGCAGTAATAATTAATAGATGAATAAGCTGATCTATTGCGTATGGTTTATATGGAGGAAGATACAATAAGTTCTAGAAAGACAAAGAAAAATCATGACAAGCATATTACGTTAACGAAAAAGAAATCCATAGATATTAATGAAAACGGGGGTATGTGGCAAGTATCGAAGCCTAATGAACTTACTAACAAATGGCATTCTGTACTATCCATGCAATATTATGAAAGTGAATTTTGCCCACTCTATTTTAGTGAATACTATTAACCAGAAAACACGATGGAGGTGATAGAGGTGAATGAATTCCTAGCCAATGCATACAGACAGAGAAGGTATGTCAGTAAAAAATGCATAACAAGCAACAGAATGCAATAAATGTGCATGTATAGGTAGCCACAACACATATAGACAAGTATTTCAATGAAAACCGGTACGAAGCAGACAGCAAAATAATAAGTGTAAAAGAGTTTCATTATTGTGCTCCTTCATATTTTTACCCAGCAAGTAAGAGGTATTAAGCCTAGGAGAAATATATATTTCAATGAATATAGCTTATATAATAAGCAGAAAGGAAGCTTAAAATGTATCAGGAAGGTTTTTGGATTTATCCTAGAACTTAGATTAGAATCATCTTCAGCATCCAAGAAGATGGCATCCCAAAACCTCAAAAAACCATCATGCCTAGAATCCAATTAAAAAAGATTTTCAAATGTAAGAAAATCCACAGGACTCCACAATATGGTTTTCGATAAACGTGGATGTTTGTTTGTTTTGTTTCTTTGGCCGCGCCGCGTGGCCCTGGCCGTGAAAGCACCGAGTCCTAAGCACTGGACCGCCAGGGAATTCCCTAAGTGGGGGGGAATTAGAGATGTGGGGCTTGACTTTTTCTTCTTCTTCTTCTTCTTCTTCTTCTTCGGTAGCTAAGATCTACAAGCGAACGATGGCTGTTGATCAATGTGCTCTCTGTGTTAGGAAGGAAATAACTGTAAAAATGAAAAGCAGCCTTGCCTTAGAACCTACATATCACACAAAGGAAAATAGTCCTTCTGATTCAATTTAGAAGATATCACTTAAAATGTTGAATTGGCGAAATGTCTACCTAGTTTAAAAATTAGAAAGAATAAAACACTGAAAAGCAGCCCCCTAGATAACCACTGTGGTTGCTTGTTTATAGGAGGCATCATTTCTAAAACGTGTTTCTAAAATGTTTATATTCAAAACTGTCAAGTGGCCAACTGTATTCAGAGAGGCAATAAAAGAAAGAAAACGGAGTATGACTTTTCTGATAAGCTGCCTTTCCTGGTGATCCCCTGTTCTGGCCTTACTTTCCTTCTTCGTCTGTTAATGTAAGGGTTTGCTACCATCAACTTGGTTTTGCCCTGCTCTGAGCAGGTTTCCCTCTGTGCTGTTTCTGCTTTAATTGAAAATCTTTGGTTCCCATCAGCATTCCATTGCAAACTCCGTTTTTCTTGAGAGCTCCTCTATGCTTTCCCTCTTCATTCTTACATTTTCTCCCATCTCTTGGTGCCTGTTGGCCTGTGCTAATGAAAACCATCCTAAACTTCCTTACGCTCGACTCTGTGCCTCCCTGTAGAGCCCAGTACTCTCCATCCTCTCTCCCTATTCTCTCTTTTCAACTAGTCGAAATCCTAGTGGAGGGAGACCATTAGAGATGAAACATCTTGGTATATATTGCTAGTTTTCTATGTCCCCTGGCTTTTCTATGTTTCTGTTGAAACACTCTTGAGAAGTGTCTGATTTCGTTTTCTACATGGGTACCCTTTAAGGCTCAGTACTGGAAAAGAAGGGGATCAGAGTGATCAACCCAATGTGGTATCCTAACGTAACAGTTAAGGAAAGCAACAGGCTTTGTGAGACAGCCAGTGATTTGTCCAAAGTCACACAGATAGTAAACGTCAAAGTCAAAACTGAAATTAGGTCTCCAGACTTGTAGTTCAATACTTTCCCTCATTATTCCATGCTATTTTGAATCTCCTACTCAATTTAGGGGCAAAAGAAATCGAACGCAAAACTTTCCAAAGTTTCTTTTCTTACCTGACATGGTCAGAGAAGAGGAAGCATCCACTGCAGGTACAAGGGATGAGGAGACAACACTAGAGGATGTCTGAGTGGCTGCAGCTGAACGGCGCACGTGTCCAGTACAGAGGTCACTGGTTACTGGTCCAAACAGCTCCACGGAAACCCCAAGGCTCTACCAAGTGGTAGTAGGTTTGGTAGGAGAGTGATGTCACAAAGCAGGCAGTTGAAAGGTATGAGAGAGCCAATAGGGAGGTCCGATCCCCAACAGGAAGGCGGGCTTGGGTGAAGAGAGTGTAGGAGAGCTAAAACAACACCTGAGTTTCTGAGCTCTGGGGAGGAAATCCTAGAAGACAGATTTACCTCCCCCAGGCTCTTCCATTAGGGAAATCATTGCAACATTTCTTACAGACGTTCATTAATACACTGAACTAAGAGTTACTTACATTCTACAGAGTATTCTATTTTATGTATCATATACTTAGAGCTATATAGATCTTATTTAATTAATAATCCTTAGGAAGGAAAGAGCCATCTAGTTTGAACTATTACAGTTGTTCTGAAATCATATGTGTCTAATGAGTGAACTGATAGCAGCTTTTAAGGAGCCAAAGTAGGGATTAAGAAGCTCTCTTTGTAACTTGGTTCAAGAGTAGGGTGAAGTTTCTTGAGTGTACCTTGTGGAGAATGTTGTGGTCCAAGGCTCTTCTCTTTTAGTTTCTTCTCCTTGACTCCTACCTTCCTTGGGCTGGGCTAGGCTGGGGGCCAGGTTGGACTTGCGACTTAACATTTCTCTTCCGCTTTCTCTTGTTTTTTTTTCTTCCATTATGGGCATTGCTTCGAGGACAAGCCTTGATCTTGCATTGGACGTTACTTCCTGTCAACTTCCAGCAGCAGGAGTCTTCTTTTCAGTGCTTGATGCCTCACGAAATAGACTCTGCCCGTTGGCAGCAAATACCAGAGAGCTAGGAGACAGAGCTGGTTGCAGACCTTTCCTCTTCCAGCCTTTGGTTGCAATTGTTTGGCCCCTAATTTGCTAGCTCTAGTTCCTTGGGCCACACAGGTATCCTGCCATCTCCAGCTCTTGTTATATGTGAGAGACATTCTGAACACTGTCCCTTTTTCTTTGCACAGAAGTATATACAGTGTGGCAGTTACTGTAATCTCCTCCGCCTTGCAAACAGCCACTCTAGAATCTTGGACCTCTAGGACTCTCTGTCTTGCATGCTTGGGTGCAAGGCCAAGCAAAATGAAGAGGAGAATAATTAGAGAAAGAGGAGGACGTTGGTGGAGAATTGGGAGCAGGTAAGGTGAAAGGGCACAGGAGAAAAGAGATGCATGTAGACTTTTTGGTTTCTGTGGGAAACAGGTTGACACACTTGGGCCTCATTTGGTATTAACAGAACAGAGAGTTAAAGATCTAAGTAGCTAGATATAGTGTGCAGCAACTGCCATGAAGTCTGTACACTGAAGAGAACAGTCTCACATCTAGTTTTCATTTTGTTTTATGTCATAGTACCTTATTTATAGCATTCACTGGTGTGTTTGTAGAATACAGATGTTTTCAAATGCTCTGGTTTTGTCTACATGGTTATCTCCTTGTCCTGTTTGTAAGGAATCCAACATTGTAAGACATATTGCATGTTTTTCTCTTGACGATTGTTGACCTTGAAGCGCCATGAACTAACTTGAGCTGTTGGATTCTGTGGAGAAACGTTCAAAAGGGTCTGTGAAAAAGGCACTGTGGTGAGTCGCATTATGCACCCGAGCGTAAGGAGCAGATATCTGCCACCAGCCCAGCTTGGCCTGGATTGCCTCTGTTTTAGTTCCCCTGGTTAGTGCTTTTCTCCCTAACCACTCTTGTGACTGTGATGATGTGAGTACGGGCTGAGTTGCTAATGATCTATGTGTGAGGTAAGCTGGTTTGAGGGAGGAAATCTATGGACCTAGTCATTTTCCTTGGTGGTAAGCTTTCAGGGGTGCAGAGATTGATCTTCCTGGGGCCTTTTCTGGTCCCAGGAAGATATCGCATAGATGGGACCTCCCAAGACACACATTGAATCTTTAGGCCTGTTTTTCCTATTATGAGGTACGAGTTTCTTCACTGATGGGGATGATGCTTATCTGAGAAGAAATTGTGAAAGGTGGTGTAGTGTGGAGGTGTGGCTTCAGCTTTTAAGTTTTCCTCCAGGTTTTTCCCCTAAGCTTCCTACTTCGGACGGCCTACTTACATGATACTAGTAGGTGATGTCCGGCTAACAACTTCCTAAATATACCTGCAAGCCAGATCAGTGTCTCTTTTCTCTGTATTCCCATGGAAATCAAGAGTCCCGCCGAATTTTCCATCGAAACAGTTGATTTGTGTTGTCTCTAGGAATTCTAAAGGGCGTACCGTTGCTTCCTAACCGGTGTCATTTGGGAGATCCGCCTCTGTACGTTCAAATGATTAATTTTGAGACTTTGCTCATGTGTGCAGTAAACCCTTGAATTCCCTAAGACCTTCCTTTCCTCCATCTCCTACCCCATTAAGCCCGCTTCAGTTCATCTCCTGAATTTCTTTGGAATCTGTCAGCCAGCTCTTCCTCAACTTCCTAATACTGAACTTGCCTGTCTGTTGCGATTAGGTCCTAACTAGTGTCCATATGTCTTGTTTCCTTCCCATCCACTCTTCACACAAGAAACCTTCAAAGCAAGTTGGAACGTTGCTCATAAACATCGCTCACAAACATTGTTTTGAGAATAGAAAACACACTGTTGGCCTTTAAGACTCTGCGTGGTCTAGAATCCTCTCTGCTTCTCTAGCCCCATCTTGTGCCACTTTTGCCCTCACTTTCTATGCTTCAGATACACTGAATTAACCTTAGTTCTCACTCATCTGACAGAAGTCAGTTCAGATACTATTTTTCACTGTGATTCCTAGCATTAAGGAATTTGATTATCAGGTTTTGTATGAGGACTATTTCATCAGGGGTACAGAAGTTCTGGCCATCTCTGGTTTTGGATATCCCTTATTTGTTGAGACCTTTGCGTTGTTTGGTTGCCTTTTGTCTGTTTTCCAGATGGGAAAACAGGAACAAGGGAAGTATAGGTTATTACTAGGTGGGGTTGAACAAGTGGAGCAGCAAACTGCAAAGCAGAAAGAAGAGGGACGCACTATAGAGGGATATGACTTCCATTCTCAAGGCGCCTGCATCCTGTGCAGGGAGACAGCCTAACATAAAATGTGCCTAACAACAAATATATTGACTTCTTACTAAAACTCTCCAGTTCATAGAACCGAGGGGTTTGTACCTTCTCCTTTAAAAGTGGTAGTCCTGGGACTTCCCCGGTGGTCCCGTGGTGAAGACTCTGCGCTTCCAATGCAGCAGGCGTGGGTTCAGTCCCTGGTTGGGGAGCTAAGATCCCACATGCTGCGCAGCCAAAGAAATTTTTTTCGAACGTTATACTCCTGTATTATTGGCTTTAGTGGTTTCGATTTTGTTTTACTGTTAAGAAGATTTCAGTTTATTTACCGGGAACAAACAACACATAATGTAAAAATAGTTTCCCAGAAACGATTTCCATCATTCTCTTCTTCCCTTTCTCCCGCAGACTGGTGTTTCACCTTGACAAGTTCTCTGTCATTCCATAGGAAAGCTGTCTGGCTTGGAGGTTGCGATCCCAGGGAATTTTTCATCAGCGGGGAAGTCTCCATCACTACAGAGGAATCAAGGGAGAAGTCAGTCCCTGGTAAGTGAGATGCTCCCCCTAAACACCAACACAGCAGTCGTGTACCTTTCAAGGGGTTCAGGGGCAAGATGGGCAAAGGCATTTCTACTAACTCTTCTTAAGGACCACGGACAGTGCCCTATGCTACGAGGTAAGCGGTGACTGTTGTAGTTCTTACTGGTGATCCTTTCCTGTCACTGATTCTCGGCTTTCTTTGTATTTCATAGGACTGTTGTAAGTCCAATACAAAATGAGTCTTATTTTTAAAAACCTGAAATGTTTTACAGAGCCTAGCATTCTCATATAGGGTCCTTTCCATTCTCCCCACTTTCCCGAGAGGCCAAGAACACGTCACACCATGAACTAGGAGAGGGGGTAGAGCCCTTTCTGATGAAATACATCAACAAAGACAGAGCCTTAGCCTGCTTGCTCTCTGGACAGGATCTCGGACCACAAGGTCTTCAATCCTGGTATAAATGAAGGAAGTGAGGACAGTTCAACTGGCACTCTCATAACAAGAGTTCTGAAATAACCTTCCAAAGAGACTATAGCAGTAGATGAGGGAAGGGAGTGCTACAGTGTGGCAGTACAGGGGGGAACGATCGGCTACAGCAGTGAAAAGTGTGGTACCGATTGGTGTGCTCTCGGGGTTCTTGTACATGTAGCATAGATGACCTCTACAGTGGCCCTCCCACCTTCCCACCTGCATTAGGTGTTCTTTTTTTTTGTAATTTATGTTTATGTATTTATTTACTGTTTGAACTTATTTATTCTACGTATTTATTTTTTTGGCCGCACTGGGTCTCTCATTGCTGTGCACGGGCTTTCTCTAGTTGGCGGCTAGCGGGGGCTACTCTTGGTTGCGGTGTGCGGGCATCTCATCGCGGTGGCTTCTCTTGTTGCGGAGCATGGGCTGTAGGCACGTGGGCTTCGGTAGTTGAGGCTCACGGGCTCTAGAATGCAGGCTCCGTCGTTGTGGCACATGCGCTTAGTTGCTGCGCGGCATGTGGGATCTTCGCAGACCAGGGCTCGAACCCGTGTCCCCTGCATTGGCAGGCGCCACCAGGGAAGCCCTAGGTGTTCTCATATAGAGTCTAAAAACAGAGAGCACTGAGAGAAGGTAGTGGTTATTAAAGGCTCAGGATCTAAATTCTACCTGTCTCTACACCCCTTCCCAGCTGTCGATTTGACCCCATTTTTGAATGCTGACCTCATTGTTCAACTTTTCTCTGCCGTCTGTATACTCACCTTGAAAACTTGTTTCTGTGATGCGTTGAGCAGACACAGGGTGGCAGACTGCAGAGGTGGAAGCTGGTGGTCGGATATTTGTGGGCTGAATCTCCTTCAGTCCCGTTCCCATTTCTGGTTGCCCAGAGGCCCGACTTCCTGTGTGTGACGCCGAGCCGTAGGATTGCGGGCAGGAGCCAAGTTCTCCATACAGTAAAGACCCCAGTGTGCCTTGGTTATAGTAATATACCTGGCTTCCTTCCTGGCAGGGAAGTGACAGGCGGCTCTGCCCCTGATTTGTTCGTGGGCCTCCTGATCCAGCAGTTCCCTTGGCTCTGCCCCTGTCGTCAGCTGCCCCTAGGATAACTCTGAGCCCTAGCCACTTCTCTGGTAGATTTCCCTATTCCCCCACTACAGTCACACCTGAATAAGGCAACTCAGACCTTTCAGAGATGTGTCCTGAACCTCTTGTTTTCTGAAATACCTATCTGGTGGTTGTGAGACTTAAGGCCAGCGTCCCCGAGAGACTTTTTCTATTTCTCCTAGTAAACCTAGACTCCTCTTCTGTCACCTTCAACTCTACTCCAATTGTGTTCTTTCAACCCAGACCTCTGACCCTGCTTTTTACTTCTGCCATTTCATCCTCACTCCTGCTTCCTTTCCTAAATCCATACGTCTCTTTTGGCCTTCCTAGCCCTGGGCCAAGTTCCTTCCTCTTTGCTCAGTTTTTACCCCTTTCCTTCATTCTCCCATCCAACTTTCAGTCCTTCCTTTCTCACGCCCCAGTTAGCAGCATCTGAAAATTCGAAAGGTTTGTTACTCGTCTATTTAATTGTATTCCATTTACTTATTCA